>NC_064303.1:10959489-11080508 GCF_023373825.1 Bactrocera dorsalis | reverse complement strand
ACAAAATTAAATAAATACATAAATTTCTTGTAGTGAACGCTTGGACGTGGCGAGTAATGCATCAGCAGAGGCTGCAAAACAAGTTTTGATACAGCATGTAATCAGTTTTTAATCCTATATATAGCAGGCAAAGTCTTGCGGTTGTTCGAAAATCCTTATATTAGTCTCCCACATTGTATCTTATTTTTAGACCACCAGACATTATGTAGTACTTATACATGTAGTTTTCGGAGTATGGCAACAACTCAAATATTGGTCGATAAATCCAGCATAAAGTCACCCAGGAGTGAAGTTTTTATATTAGGTTATACACGTTCTCAGGAAAGTATTGACCCGATTAAACGCATTTATTTGATACTTACAGAATTACTAGTTTTGTTATTATGTTTGAATTCATAAGATTAGTTTTATCTCGTTATATTGTAATTGCTTTTTGATTTATCGTACGCCCGTGCAGGTGAAATGAATAGGTAGGGAATTTAAATTAGTGTTATATGGAAAGTAGGTCCTGATATGTAGTCTGATTTCGCCCCCTTTTATTTCACCGGGTCATAAGATGACATAGTAATATTAAAAGAATGCCACGCACTATAATGTGATAAGAAATCTGTGGTGGTCGAGAGCCTACCGAGAATTGTGATTTCGACAAAAGTTTGTCGCGCTGAGTCATTTCAGCCATCTTCCGTCTGTCTGTCCGTCCGACCAGCCGTCTGTCTGTATATATATCAACTAGTCCCTACCTCAGTTTTTAAGCTGCGCTCCCTGGGGTGCTAGACGACTTGCTGCTCTGTACCACGATGATCACGCTCTGGCCGCTGCTTGTGTGTGGCTCTCGCGCGTGGCTTTCGGGGGCTGGACAATATCCTTCGGCGTGCGTTAGACGCTTTGCCTTCCGTGTTGCGACGAACACCTCTCGACTATTTGTGCCGGCGGCTCGTGTAGCCTTCAATGAAAGGTGTCCTCGAGCTGTACACGTTTTGACACTCGTCTGTTACGACAACTGCCCCGCCGGCAATCTCTGCCAGCGCTCCTGTTAACTTCGATGACGATGTCCTGGCGTATACGTTTGACCGCTCCGGCGTGCTACGACGACTCACGGCTCGGCTACTTCTCCCGTCGCTCGTGTAGGCTTAAATCAACGCTGTACTGGTGTACACGTTTACGCTCCTCGTCTACGCTGGCAGAGGTCCTTGTAACCACTTTTTGCCGCGTAATAGATCCCGGGCTTCACGGAAGTACTGCGTTAGCGACCGGCGATATTTTAACAGTTGAGTTGGTCAGAAGGATAAACTCACTCCCTAGCGCAGCCTTAATAGGACGTGCGTTCACAAGTCAGGGTACCACAGACTGAGTCCAGAGGATAAACTGTCACTGCGTAATTCCTGGGCCAAAACGTGCGTACGCTGTCCACAGTTTACCGTGCTGACTGACTGATCATAATCGTACCCATCTAACTCCCCACCTGATGCCTGTGCTGCGCGCTAGAAACACATTCGCAACATGTTTGCGTTGGGATGGCGTGTGTTGCTGGGACTGGGAGCGTATGGTATGTCTGGCGTTGGCGTGGTTTAACGCTGCGTATGCATGCTTGTGTTGTTCGTTGCTTGTCTGATTTTTCGTCTCCGTAGTTAATCCGTTGAATTGTTTGCGGTGGCGTGTTTATACCGCTCGCGTATAGCACTTCTTGTTGTCATTTACCATCTGCATATGTCTGGTTTCTCCAAATCTTCTTGTAGTTCGTATTAAGTGGCGTGGTTTTCCTGTTGTGTTGTGAACAATAGGGTTGTGCCTTCAATTATGGATTGTTGCGGACTAGATTCTGTATAAGATATTTTAGTTCCACCAATGCATTATCAGAAGAATTTGTTCAGGATCTGGCCTCACTGATAGCATACATATAGCTGCCATAGTTGTGAACCCGAAACGATCGGAATTCAAGTTCTTGCATGAAAAAACTGTCGGAATTTCACCTGGTACTCTTTACAGAAGTTTGGGCATGGATATTACTGCGTAACAGGTGACAATATAATCTCCAAAAGAAAGTGTTCAGAAGCTAAGATTACTATAGCATAGAGCTTCCGATAGACACTTAACACATAGTTACTAACAGTACGTGCCACCACGGTGAAAGGTATTTAGCTTTCAGTGCAACCGTGCAGTTACCGTATTTTTCCTTGTTTAGTAATCCTTTCAGTTAATTATTTCCCATACTAAAAAAGACTATATACTATGTGTATGAGAGTGACTAGAATTTCTATAATATGTGTCTATGTATATATGAACTAGATGCTTTACAAAACTACAAGTTCAAGCATATAAATATTGATTTTTCGTATCTGTATGCTCACTGTACTTTATTTTATTGATTTTTTTTATACCTTTCTTCCATTTTTACGCAAATTGTCAATTCCCTTCGCGCATTCCCCATCCCAGGTTCCCTTATACACATCAGAATCAATAACATTTCTCACATACATGTCCCTTCCGAAAGCTATAATGTTGCGCTGACATCACAGCAAATTCAGTTAAGAAATTTGTATTTTTTCTTCCAGGCTGTCACTCCGCATTCCTCTCTTTCTTACCAACCATTAAGAACCATTTGAATTTATGTGATTTTGTGGCTCTGTTTTGATTTTTGCAAGCTCAAATTAATCCCTTGCATATTTTACTGTAGCATAAGCAGCCAGTGAGTGTCTGATTTGGTGATTATTGCCTGTGGGCATTTGAAAATGTGAGTTGTTGCTGTAATTTGTGTTAACGTTGTAAGCATGTATGTATGTATACTGATAAATGGATTTGGACTTTGTTATTAGAATTTTTTTTTTTTTCTTAGGCTTCGTAATGTTCGTTAAGTGATTTCAAGGCCAATATACTTAGCTAGATTGAGTTCTGGGAAGTGAAAAGCAATAATTTTTTAAACTTCCTTGTATTTTTGAGACATTTTGTAGTAAAGTGTCAAATTGTGACAAATCACTATTCATAACATAGTCTCTAGTCTTGATTACAAAATATTGTCCGTCAAAATTGCTTTGTCACCTTGATATTTAGGACAGATCGCCAAAATACTAAAAATGAATTATTGTTTTGCCTTTCTTTTTGAATTGTACTGGACACTTCAATTATACAAGAAGGAGAGGTTTCTAAGCTTTCATTTAATTACAACTCAATTTTCGCTGTGAGCTAAATCTCTCTCTTTAATTTCTCTTTTTCCGCTTAATTATTAACTATAGAAATAAACTTGTTTTTAATTGCAGTTTAATTTTCACTGGAAACTTGATTTATTTACCTATTCTTGCCCCGTAATGAAATGAATGATGATGTCTGGAATTTTTCTAACATAAATTTTTATTATTATGGTATTTTATGTTCGGTTCTTATGCAACCAATGCGTGCTGAAATCACCAAATATTTCTATAATAAATTGCAACATTTGATACCTCAACTCAAAAGATTACACCACTAGCGCGGTCCTTTGTGTCGCTTCTGTTTTTAAATAACGCCTTCAAGTATTTATTTAGCCTCAATGCTTTAATCGTATACGTGAATGACAAACTAGACATATCCTCAAATTCTGGATCAACAACAAAATTCTATTCGGTAAAGATAAGATGCAAGTAGGTCCGTTATCACGTGTTGAACATGTCAAATTGCATTTCCTTTTCGCTAAGCAAGTCAAGTTCATTACTCATATGTCGAAAAACGTTTGCTTTGAATGTGATAATGTTTACAATCCAAAATATAGTGAATTTGTCAAACATACATACACATGTACTAGAGGTAAATCCGTCATCTGTGAACAATGATCACACAATAAGGATTCGACTAAGATTTTCGTTAGGTTTAATAAACCTAGGTTTTTAGGTAATAATTTCATAAAATTTATGTATAATTAAAACAGATATATCAGAATGAGTCAATTTATGGATTGTACATTAAAGGAGGCTGTTGCACTGTGACAATACATAGTATATTAAGTAAGTATGCAATGTATAACACGAGAACAATATACTAACGATTACCGGCACGAGTTACTTACTGCGGCTTGAAGACGGTAGGGCGAGCAAACTGCAAATAATATCCGAGCGCAAGTGCTTTGGGACCGATCTGCACTATTGCTTTTTCTGACAAAAAGATACGCTCAGTACGAATAAGTGACTCCGACGCACTGAGACGGAACGAATTATTTTAAGTTTTGCTTAGAAAGTTTGTGGTGTCAAAAAATAACTCTCATATAATGCAGTTGCTAAAGTGATTACTTTAGTTGTTGCAATAATATCAATAGGTATATATACTTTAAGCCATACAATAAGCAAGCAAGTAAAAAGGGAAACACAATGGAAAGTGAAGAACATTCCGGCATTCATTTTTGTGCTCCACCCAGTTACTACCTGTTATGCGCGCTCGCACACAATGCACTGCCCCTCCCCAAAGCCCACAAACACAGCCATCGAAGCCATACAGAAGTCGTTACATCACCGTGCAGCGGCCGACAGTCAACAGCAACCAAAACGTCAGAAAACTCAATCTAAGTGCGAATACATGACCACAGCAGCGTCGACCAAAAGCCATAATCTGCAGTGAATGCAAGCGGTAAATTGGACCGGAACGAATAATCGAAAGCGAATATCGTGTTGAATATGCCGAAGAGAATGCCTCACGTATATGAATCAAAGCGTGTTTGAACCCGTGTGATGAATTTTTTTACGAGTATGACCTGCGGCAATTGGCAGAATGTGATGGTCGAACATCAGTCGCATGCATAAACTGCACCAATTCTGGAAGGATATTTTCTATAGTTTAGGCGAAGCCCATAATGTATCAACAATTACTCTTGGATGAAAAACAACCAAGAGACGATTTCGCGCTATAAAATTCGGAATTGAATCTGACAAAGCCGTAATTTATTAAAAAGTATTGATAGTCAGGGCATGATTTCTATATCCGTTGCAAAAGTCCGGACGTTATTACCTTGGAGGTTATCAGAGTCGATTGGTGGCATTTCCCAGCAGTCGATTCGACATGGAAACCGGATAACTTCAGCTGGTTCAATATGGAGCGCACACCTGACCAATTATAGTGTTATCGGGTTTGATTCAAAGAGGATAGATCTTGGCCACCATCAATACCCATTCCCACCGTATTTTTCAAATTTACCCGATTTGGGCTTTGAATATATCGTGCACTCCGACAATATACACTCAAAATAGTTCAAGGGAGTTAATATGAGAAACGTATGCGTCATTATCTTTCGCTGTATGGTGTTGAATGATGAGCAGAAAATCGATCAGATCATAAACTGATATCGTGAACGTTTGGGTCAGCAATACTCAATATCACCAAGTGAGTTTTGATGAGGATCTAGGCGAATTGTGAAGTTGCTCTCAATAGTAGTTACTGGACGAAGAAAACGTTCCCGCTATGGGACAGTTATTTGGCAAATAGCTTGGAATGGCACGCAATTCGTACTGGGATGATCGAGAATAACTTGGCCATGGCAATTACGTTTTACCAAACCAGCTGGATACAATTATGTAATGCAAATAAAGCGGCCGTTTAATAGCTTTAATTCATTTTTGCCTTTGAAATTTATCTACCGAATGGATGCACGTTTGGAAGATAAGAAATTTCAAACGGAGCATTGTAATATGATGATTCAGTTTATATTGCCGCATCTGCTGGACGAAATCTATATGGAGGTAAGGAATAGAGTGTAATACAAAATTCATATATAGTGCATATAATTCGTATACATATGTATAATACTTATATAAGGCAAGTGATTAACGGCAGCTATACAAATTTAGAGTATAATATTATACTTGGATGTGTTATATTTACATGTATTAGGTTGTCAATTATCTCCTTCCGTTTTTTTGCTCTTTATTCGATGCTTTATAAAAAGTGTTACAGTAATCGGATTTAGTTCAAATATGCGCCGTTTCGTTCAATAATCTGTTTCCATCTAGACGGCAACTTCAGATAACCCCTCGTAGAAACCCACCTCCTTACTTGCGAAGAACTCGGACAGCCACTTTTTACAAGTCTCTTTTGAGTTAAACTTTACACCAACAAGGGCGTTTGCCATGGACACGAACTGGTGGTAATTACTTGGCACTATGTCCGGGCTATATGGTGGTTGCGATAAAACTTCCCATCCGAGCTACCGTAGCTTCTGACGAGTCATCAACGAAGTGTGTGGTTTGGTGCTGTCCTGGTGGAACACTACACCCTTCCTGTTGGCCAATTCTGGACGCCTCTGGTCAATCGATTGCTTCAAGGGGCTCAGTTGTTCGCTGTAGATGGTAGAATTAAGCGTCTGAGCATATAGAGGCAGCTCATAGTGGATTATTCCCTTCTAATCCCACTAAACATACAGCAAAAACTTCCTGGACGTCAATCCCGGTTTGGCTACTGTTTGGGATAATTCACCGGTCTTCGACCACGACCGTTTTCCCTTCATATTGTCGTATGTGATCTATTTTTCGTCGCCAGTCACTATCCGCTTCAAAAATGTGTCGAGTTTGTTCCGTTTCAGCTGCATATCGCAGGTTGTTATGTGCTGTTCTCTAGAAGGTTTTTTTGGCGTGCAAATCATGCGGCAGGAAAAGGAGGAAAAGGGGGAAGAGCCGTACGTAATCCAAAAAAAGGTGATCAAGCTATAGTTTGTGTATAATCATTCCGGAGCCTTCTGCAGAAATGGTTTTAGAGGGGGTTGCGATGACTAACTTCCATCTTCATGGAAGCGTGAATGTCGACGAGTGCACACACTAATCGGGCACATGCCGGATTTAAGATCATTATGTTTTCCATAATTTGAATCGGTATGGTGACGTCGGCCGACCAACGCATAATATCAGAAAGCCCAGTGGTATCTTCCACCTTATTCCTGGTGGTCTTCGTTGTCACCCGCTCAACACGCCGACGCGGACGGCGGTGTACTGAGCGAATCGTACAGAGACTATATCTGTCCGCAGTTCGACAACGTGAATAGAGTAAAACGTCCCTCAAAGCAACATTACAATCCCTGAGCGGATTTAACTTGTACAAAGGAAAACTTGTAAAATTTTATACATTAGTGGGCGCGCTAAATTCAAAAGTCAAAAATGGCGGAAGAGAGATATTTGGACACGTTAATGATAAATTCAAGAAATTCACGATAATAATCCGAAAATTGATATATTTAAGCATTTCATTTCTTAGATATGTTATGGAACATCTAATGTATTTATTACATTAAATATATGTACAAGAAAGAAGTCTATGTATGTGGGGACGTAGTATTTACGGAAATAAGGCTGTTTACCGAGACAGACAAAGCCGCGTCGTGACGAAAGTGATAGTCGAATATTCAGTTCAAATGAGGTAACGCAAGAGTTTGCATGAAATATTAGAGCAAGCCGAGTGGTTAGATGAGGAAACGCGAGAGCAAGCGCTGCTTAAGGAGACAGCTATCAAGCCACATATTGGACGTCTTGAGAATAAGAATATAACAAATCGTTTGATAAAGCAAATCAACGAGTTAAACTATGTGGAAGACAATTACGAACTAAATTTGGTCAACTTATTTAAATTCAGAACAATGCAACGGCGTTTCAACGGGCTACACCACAAAGAATATGACAACGATGCACTGAAACCGTTAGAGCTATTGAAGGGTAAACAAGTGAAGGCGGTTTACAAGAATGTGGATAATTCCATTTATATAATGGCTGGCATTTTCAATCCACCCGTCTATCATAAGGCGTGGCCAGCAGCACTGAAATTCGGTACCATTGGCTACTTGGTGGGACACGAATTCACACATGCCTTTGACACGGTGGGCGCGCTTTACAATAGCGTTGGTGAAGCGAACTACTGGTGGTCGGCGAAGGCTGGCAAGGTATTCAACGAGCGCGAAGAGTGCTTTGTTAATCAATACAACGCTTATGAGGTAATTATATACATACAAATATATAAACACCTGCATTTTTTTAGATCATAAGTATACATTTAAATCATTTCGGTAATCTATTTACAGATAACTGAAATCAAACGTTTTGTGGATGGTAATCAGACCAAGGACGAAAATATTGCCGATAGCGGTGGCTTGCGCGAGGCATTATCTGCATATCACAGGCATGTGAAGGAATTGAATTTATCACCAAAAGATGAACAGATGCCCGGACTGAATCTAACGCCCGAGCAGCTGTACTTTATGGGCTTCGCGCAACTCTGGTGTGCTTCCTACAAGGAGCAACATTATTGGGAGGAGCTTAAGAGTGAGCACGCAGTGGAAAAATTTCGTGTTTTAGGCACCGTTACGAATAATGAAGATTTTAGCAAAGCTTACAACTGTCCTGTTGGTAGTAAAATGAATCCAGTCAAGAATAAATGTCGGATGTGGTAAATTTGGATTTAATACTTGCGAGCGCATGGAATTAATTTTAATTTTCAATATTGACGTTAAAAACTACTTATATATGTATTTTAATTTATGTTTAGTATATATATATAAACCAAAACTTTCTAAACTTAGGAAAGTCAAAAAAAATATATATATTTTGTTTTAAAACCGGATAATTAGTAAATTTTTATGTAAACGACCGTTAACTCAAATAAACAAATGAACTCGTTTTCGCCTTATCGCGAGTGTGTCAACAATCTTATTTTAATAATGAAGCTGCTAATACCTATAGTATGAAAAAATCGGATAAAACCCCTGTTCAATCCCCATATAACGGTGCTGTTAAAAACTACTAAAAGCGCGATAAAGCAATAACTAAATGCGCCAGAGACGCAAAAATTTGCCGCCGGGATGGTAAAGAGCGATATCGGACAATAGCCACGCCTGCTTCCCATAAGGCACAATTTTAAATTCCACTTGATACTTTTACTTTCCAGTATAAAAACCAAAAAGCAATCAATATAACTCAAGTAAACGTTGCACGAATAAGGCCTTTAGCACATGCTGTCTTATGATCAAAAATTGTGTAAATCCAACAAAAACTGTTCAAGCCCCTAGGTTACCGATATTTGTGGATCCCGGTACATATAGTTGACTTTTGATCGAAAATATCGGTCATTATGCGAGATATATAATTGAAATTCAGGGATGATCCTTCATTGATAATGGAATGCCTGTGTGCCAAAAAGTGGTCGAATCGGGGCAATACTTCGCTGAGCCCCCGTATACCCAACATAAAGATTTTCGAACTTCCAGGTGACTATGTTGGCTATATCGACCAATATTTAAGTTATCTCAATAAAAATTACTGAGCGTGTTTTACTCATAACAGTGTATCTTTCTGCCTAAAATAGATAGATTTGAGCGAAAACTTGATTTACCCTCCATATAACTAATATCAGGATTTTCGAACATTCGGCTGACTTTACTATATATGATTAGTTTTTTTTTAAATCTGTATGTGACATGTTAGTAGTATGTGGTATTGTGAAAAAATTGATAAAATCTGGTCGATGCTGCCTCCAACTGCTTATATATTGTACTATAAAAATGTATTCGTTTTTTCTACAATAAACCGTTATGTTTCTGCAGTTTAGGAGTTATATGTATATAGTATATGTGTACTATATAGAATTTGATTTCGATCCTCAGGTTGACGTTTTACATCACAAAGTATTTTCCTAGCTTTGATTCTTGTAAAATGCAGGAGTATAATATATTCGGTTGCACAGGAATTCAGCCCTTCCTAAAGTTAAATTCTCATTAACGGGTTGTGTGCCAATAAAAACGCTTGGTATGCCTTCAACAGTTTGCGAAATGCCACAAAGACGCATAATAGTTTATTGATTTTGAGTGGACTTATTTAGAAAAGAGCCATCTCCTGTTGCTCGACTCTCAATTTTTTTGTGAGCTTATTTATTACCTCTTTTTCATCCGAAAGACATCTTCATGAAGAGGAACTCAGCATTAAGTGATTCATTAACTTATAACGAATTAATGGTAATGTCTGGAAATTCGACTAAAATTCAGTTATTTGGTAGATTTGTGTTTCCGTTCTTATGTTTTCCCCTGTAAAAGGTGAATTTAATTTGTAACAATAAAATAAATAAGTTTCTATCTTAAAATTTTCAACCAACAGTAAGAATAACATGCAATATTCAAATTTGTTAACGATTATCTTCAGCATTAAGTGATTTCGTTAATTCCTGCCATAACACGAAAATAATAACGCAATATTCAAATTCTGTTTCGAACATTTAACCAATAATATCTGAATTCATGACACCCACTACTTTTCTAATTGGTTTTAATTCTGATTGATATAAGCCAAAGTATTAGTATAAGTATAAGTTATGTTTTCCTGAAATATAGTACCTTATATAGTTAGTCACAACACAACATTTGGGGTGGTATTCATGCATCCAAAATAACCTACAAATGTACATAGATATACTGTCTGCTTGTTTGCTGCGCTTACAAGTCTCAAGTGTGTGTAGAGAATGAAACTGCAGCCGATGGTTTCTTATAATTGCTTTCACATTGTGCCGACTCTCTTTATGTTCCGCGTGGAACACGCGGCGCCTCTTGTCCTGCGTCTTCTTCAATGTTTGGTGACACAGACGTTCACATTTTCCTTTTACTATCTTTTTTCACATCATTCCTGCGACGCATTCACTTAAACACTAAAATTCTGCAATGAATTTGCGTGTCTTCTTTACGCCTGTGGCACCTACTGTGCCTCGAGTTTTTAAGTCGGCTACTTGTCGCCATTACCACCCACGCACTCACCTTCCACTCATGTTCATTGACATCACTTTCACTTTGTCTGACGTTCGCGTGTGGCTCTGTGCTTTTGGTTTTCTATTGATTTCACACTTTTATTGGTATCTTACAAATAACTCTTGTTATTCTCTTCCACTTCTTTTTTCTACCGCAGACTACTAGAGCTCTCAACCAGTGTGTCGAAACCGTGTCACTGGCGTAAAAATCGAAGACTCCATGGGGGGTTCGCAACGGCCGGAACCATCAGTGATGCTCGGCAAACCTCATACCTACCCACCGAGGTAAGGCCTATTGCGTTTTCTATCCACTGGCAACATAAGCTTTTATCTTATATATATATCTGTAGGTCTGTGTACCCTTTCCTATAGTTATTTATGCCATCTCTGCCACCTCAATTACAGGAATTTAGTTGAAGTGGTGATACATATTTTTACCAAAATTAGAACAATTTTACAGGTCGTTTGAAAAAGGTGAAAAATTACGAAGAATACTTCTGCAGTAACTAAATTTCGGCTGTGGGTAATTAGTTGAGTACGGGTGTCATGCTTTGGATTAATAAAACAGTGCATCGAATTATAAGCTTTCAAATAATAAAAAAGTCTCTGAAAGTTTATTCTAAGAACGCTGGATTTTGTCCAATGATAAAAAGTGGAAATCAACATCTTGAGAATCCAGAGATTGAATTGTACAATTTTTTAAATAAATTTTAATTTCAAAATAATTTTTAATTGTTAGCTTCAAAATGTTTTTTGTTCTTGCAAAGCTCAATTAGATCTTTACCTTTTACTTTATAGTTGTTCCCAATCAATTTAGGTTACACCTAATTAAGAAAGTTGCGTGTCTTATAAACTCTAACCTCCATTAATAAGAAGTGTTATTCGAAAATATTTACATTTTTAGCATCGTTCGCTGAACATTCGACTGTCTAACATTGTTTTTGTTACTTTCTATGTATTTTTTCCAATATCTCATGATTTGACGCCCATTTTGTCCTTGATAATATTGTGGCGACGCGTTAACTGGACTTTTTTATGTCTACTTCTTTTAATGTTTATGTGTCCCCACTAACAGCTCTTGGGCATACTTTAAGTAAAACTGACCAACTTCTGGCGTCCTTATTTGCAAGTGTCACACCTTCCACAACAACACCACTGCCACTTTCGTCAAAGTTTACGAGCCAACTTGTTTTTCTCAGCGCAATTTCCGGTCTCGTTTGCATGCAAGTTGACCAAACCAACTTGTTTTTGTTGACAGCAATATATTTTATGTGTGTGTGTGCATTTATGTGGCTGAAGCCTTTGCGTTCTCATATTAAAAGTGGAAGTTCGCATATGAGGGCGTTCCTGCCTTGCATAACTATTCCACAAAGTTATTTCGCAACAATGCAATTCACAAAAACAAAGAATGTCCAACATTTTGTGGCAACTCCTTTTGTAATGTGAAAGTTCTTTATGGCCACTGGGTCAGGTGCACATACTTAAATCAACAGACATGCTAAGTATGTACACAGAGAAGTATTTTTATTGAAATTGTGAAGTATGTATTCTGAAAAGATCTCGAAAATAAAATATTGTCCACTTAATTTATTTTAGTCTCAAATAACGGATAAAAGCATATCTAGAAGTTCTTTTTTAAACGTTATAACTATTAGAACGGGACGGTTTACAGGGAGCCAAAAAAACGGATAATTCTGAACAACCTTGCCTAAAAGGCTATTGGTCTAAAACCGGGTTCAAGCCAACGATTTAATGGCGAAGTTTTTCAGGGATTTCAAATATTTGTTCATCAGTTTTGATCATTTGTGTCTCTCCGATGAAACCGATTATTCAGATTTTGTAAATTTGGCCTTAAATTTAAAAAGGCCCGATACCGGTTTTAGACCCCTAGTTTGTTAGGTAAAGTTGTTCAGGATAAACATTTCCCGCATACGCGCTATTATAGAATAATATCAACCAAATAATTTTCTTTAATTTCGCTTTCATTTTGATTCAAGTCGGAACTGGAGGTGTGAACAAAGGAGAATAATGGCACTAAGCCAACGGTAAGCGTAAATTGAGTCATAAAATAGCAACAGTTTGCCGGCAACAAGAAAGAAAGCGACGGAGCAACAATGAAATTTACGAAGAAAAAACGAATCACAAAAACATGACACAGCAGCAAGAAATACTAAATATTATCCATCCCCAGGTTGGCGCTTGTTTTCATACACTCTACTCAGCGCATACTTGACGGTGTTACCGCGCTTTGCACAGTTTATTGCTTTGTAACTTTCCATTTCGGTAGTTTTGAAGGCTATCAAAAAGTGCTTCAAGCTTGCTGTGTGCTCAGCGAGAAGTCCAAGCCCCATGTCTATCTTTGTATTCATAATTACTACTGAACGTTTATCCCAGCCACTTCATCTTTTTTTGTGCGGCAACTTGACTAATTTCATGAAATAATCGCCAGCCATCATCATTTTTCCTACATAATTTACACTTTTAGCTCATTGCTTTTTTGTTTGTACTGGATGTAACGTGTCAACCGCCAAAGCCACACAGGAGTCGTGCATAATTGTAAGGTGTCCAAGGTAGAAGGTAGATGAGTGAACTGGTGTGAGTATGCTCAGTTACTTAAAAATGTGTGTGCCGGTGTAAGCTTTAGATAGGAGCAATTAAAGCTCGTGTTCGTGACGCTTTTTTTCTCATTAGGTGGTTTGATCTGTTTTTTAATTTTTTTTTTTTAATTATTAAACGTTTTACTTTCTTTTAGCGCTTTAATTAGTTCAGAGCAGTAATTTTTCACGCCATTTCGGTAAGAAAGGCCGTAATATAATTTTGGATGGTGAAAAAGGTAATGATTTAGGTATATTTGCGCGTGTGGGTGGCTAACACTTTAAAGTTTTTAAAATGCAAAACTCATAGTGTAAGGTAATATCATTTATTAGGGTGGAACCTGAAAAAAAGTTTAAAATATCTTGATTAAATTACTTTGTCTATGAATATTTTTATTGCTCTTATAAGAATGTTTGGATTCAAAATTTCGAATAAATTATAACTGATCACAAGAAAAAGTAAATTGTCACACAAGAAGGACTTCATAGCAAAAATGAATTCATTTGATCTAAGTCAAGTCCGGAGCTGTCGATCATATTATCGCTAAGCCGTGTGACCAGCTTGGAACGTTCATGAACATCCTAGCACAAATGGTAATATGACGATAAACTTCGCTCTAGAAAAAAATGAGCGTTAGAATTGACGTCATTTAACTACAGTGAGATAAAAACGATTAGCTAGCTTACTCTGAAGAGCTTCTAACATACGCCACCTACGCTCGCTAACCACTTACCTATAATTATGCACATACATACATATTCTACGTTTTTCCAACCCGTGCCTACAAATCCTGTAAGTCTTTCAACACTGCCACACTTTAACATCTCAGTCTAAGTAGTTAACATTTGTCGAGATGAACTGCAGTAAGCTGTTTGAAGTGGTAGTTGCACATAAAACTCTTGAGACGACGTACGCGAAAGCGTTACCAACTTAATTTCATTTAAAGCTTCCAAATCGCGGCATGCTTACTCCCTCATGACTTGAAGTGCTCTAAAATATTTGTATCCATACGAAAGGGTACTTATGTACAAATTTATTTACTTAAGGCTACTAGACATGTGTACAAATCCAGCTGGTTTGTTTCCTGTAGCAAATGCGCCTTCACATTGGGTCGACTGCTGTGTGTAAAAATAATTCTAACTTTACATCTTTTTTTTCTTTTAAACCCTCAACGTGTTTAGCTTGTGACGACTTAATGCTTTTTCATCTATTTATAGAAAAAGGCGCAAAAACTATGTTGCATGGTAATATGGTTGATCATGTGGGTATAATTGAATCACTTTAGCTGCGGTGGAGAAGGATTTATAAAGGCTGAAGGGTTGCCATCACATATGAGCACATATCGCTAGATACTTGGAATTGCAAAATTAAGATATTTTTCCCTACTTCTTTAATACTGACGATCTATTTTTGCTTTTGTAGAAACTATAGTTCATAAACCTCAGAGTCGTGAATATGTGATGTTCCTAAAGTAAGATATAATTAACTTAAAAAAAATAAATAAAATTTTAGTTGGTTGATAGGCAAAGTTGCCTTAAGTGGAGAGTTGAAAATAGTTCCTCGTTTTCATTAAAATTCATTCTGGGTCAAAACATATGTTTCTGAGAATATTGTGAGAATTGAAATTGATAAAAGTGCTCCAACACAAAACACCATCGGCTTCATAGTGAGTTTAAGTTATATTAAGGCTCGTTAGCTACTACAACTTTTTCTACAGGTTAACCATAGAAAACCAAATTTTTTTCCAAATGTTTTCGATAGTCTTTATTATACAAGTATTTTTATTATTTTATATACAAGTATATAAATTATTATTATATAATTGTATACTTAATATCAAAATTATTTTTCATATCCTTTTTCACATATTTTTCCGGTGGTATGATAACCCTTTTATATTTGCTTTAATTCTTGTACAAATCTGATTGTGGCTATAAACAAATACCTAAGAGTTTGTGATTATGTGGGTGCTAAGCCATCGCATATCTGAAGGCAGCATTACAGAGTATATATGTACACTCATATATTTATCTTATACATATACATTTATATTATAGAAATATACCTATTCTCCTTCTACGGGTTTTTTAATTCATCCGCACCCACTTTAATATGCACATGTAAATCCTTTAAGCTAATCCAAGCAAACCCATTCGGCTGCGCACCTACGGTTACACAAGGGTAGTTCAAAAAGTACTTAGCCTAACTGCCTTATGGCACCACTATCACAAAATAAAATTACTATCGTTGAACCCATTATCCCACATTACTACTATTAAAATCGGATGCCGAATCGGACTCGTACTTCACCAGTCAAAGACTGCCTATCGGCTGGATATTCTCAATGTGTGATGATTGACCAAAGTTGGCGAATATTCACAAGGTGTTATGATGATCCAAACGTTTATAGAGTTCTACTAAATGGAATTATTGGTCTAACTCAACGACGACTTACTGAAAAAACAGTAACTTTTGGCAAAGAAAAGTATTTTTTCATCATGACAACACATAAAATTTGACATCCGTATGAATTGCCGCCATAATAACTTCATACGAGTATTTGACTAATTTCAACTAATTTTTGTTGCCAAACATCACTACCAAGTTAGAAATTTTAGTCAAAAGAGGAGGTTATCGCCGCTCCAGTTGACTACTTTGAACTTCCAGAAAACATAGTCAAACAGGTTTAAAAAAAGTTGGAGGATTGCTGAATCTAAGGAGCCTATGTCAAGAAATAAACCCAGTTCATTTCCAACATTTTCTTTTGTTCTGCTTCAGCTTGTGTACTTGTCGTTTTGCCCTCGTAAATACTTTCAGTTTTCCTCCTGTGTGCAATAAATTGTTACGCAAATTTACTCACCTCCTAACTTCGAGCACCTTTTTCGCTTTTCTGTCGTTTCACTTTCGTTTTTCTTTTACCATCGTACAAATTTACAAACGGTTTTGACTTTTTTACAATATTAGGTATAATTACCTATACAGTCACCATAGAAATTATTCAAATAACGGGTGATTTTTTTGAGGTTAGGATTTTCATGCATTAGTATTTGACAGATCACGTGGGATTTCAGACATGGTGTCAAAGAGAAAGATGCTCAGTATGCTTTGACATTTCATCATGAATAGACTTACTAACGAGCAAACGCGCTTGCAAATCATTGAGATTTTATTACCAAAATCAGTGTTCGGTTCGAAAATGTGAAAATCCGCTTTTTTATCGACAATTTTGTTCAGCGATGAGGCTCATTTCTGGTTGAATGGCTACGTAAATAAGCAAAATTGCCGCATTTGGGTGAAGAGCAACCAGAAGCCGTTTCAAGAACTGCCCATGCCATCCCGAAAAATGCACTGTTTTGGTGTGGTTTGTACGCTGGGTGGAATCATTGGACCGTATTTTTTCAAAGATGCTGATTTTTGGACGCAACGTTACGGTGAATGGCGATCCCCCCCCCCCCCCCCTATCGTTCGATGCTAACAAACTTTTTGTTGCCAAAAATGGAAGAACTGAACTGGTTGACATGTGGTTTCAACAAGATGGCGCTACATGCACACAGCTCGCGATTCTATGGCCATTTTGAGGGAAAACTTCGGACAAACAATTCATCTCAAGAAATGGACCCGTAAGTTTGGCCACCAAGATCTATGCGATTTAACGCCCTTTAGACTATTTTTTGTGGGGCTACGTCAAGTCTAAAGTCTACAGAAATAAGCCAGCAACTATTCCAGCTTTGGAAGACAACATTTCCGAAAGAAATTCGGGCTATTCCGTCCGAAATGCTCGAAAAAGTTGCCCAAAATTGGGACTTTCCGAATGGACCACCTACGACCGCAGCCCGCGGTTCAACATTTAAATGAAATTATCTTCAAAAAGTAAATGTCATGAACCAATCTAACGTTTCAAATAAAGAACCGATGAGATTTTGCAAATTTTATGCGTTTTTTTTTTAAAAAAAGTTATCAAGCTCTTAAAAAATCACCCTTTATATATGCAAAATGGTACACATATGTTTCAACAAAAATTTTTATTCAAATTTTTATACCAAGCACGTTTAAATAATTCATAATCCCTTATCATCTTGTAACATTTGCGTTTTATCTCACTTGGGGTTGTCCACCAAACAAAAAAAAAAAACAAAAAAACAAGTCCCTTCCATATGGCATTTGCATATTTAAATATGCTTCAATCATGCAACTCCACAACTCAACTATTTCAAAATAAATGCTTGTTGTGGGGTTGTCTTTGGTCCCACACATAGTGTTCGGTACCTTGCGGGCGTGGAGTTGAATCCAAGTCCTCCGTTGGCACACACAGCGTCAAATGCGACCCACTTACGTAGCCCGCATCTGTGCTGAAATGCTCGACGGAGATCTCACGTGACGGCGGCAACGGTGCGATTATACTCAGCAGTGCCGGCTCGGATCAGTGAGTAACGTACTAAAAATTAGGATAATAAAATGGAAGCGGTAAAAGATGTACAGGGCATTAAGTAATTAAAAATGGAAATAATCATTTAGGAGATAGGACTAAAAAGTCCAGAAAACTGACACTTTCTCTTTAAAAAAGAATACACATTTAATTTCTATCCGGATGATGGGAATGCTGATGAGGACGGTGAAGATGATAACGACAACTCATCGGATGTGGATGGTATTGAGAAAGTCGCTGATGATTCCGGTGATGCTGGCAATGGTAATGACAGCTTTGCGTCGTACCATGATGAGTCTGCACCTCCGTACGCAAATCGCCCAGTCAGTAATCTGCATTATACAGAACCACAGCAGTCACGTGACGAGCGTCTCACATGTGGCTTGGTGGCTATGGTCTTAATATTTCAGATCCGGAGTTGAAGGTACCTGCCGATGATGCAAGCTAAGTGGAAGAGTCTGTCAAGTTCATATATTAAGATTATAAGATTAGGTACTAGGGCGAGCATAATCTTTTTGATTCCAGAAAGATGTGGACCTCTACAATTATCTTATATTCTATTCAACTTTTGACTATAAAACTTTACTTATTTCAAACCTTATTTTCTTGAATATTTTTGTATTTGTCTAATGACCTTAGGGTTTTGGAAATCAGAGTTTTCTCCGAAGTCGGCGCTACAACTAAAGGCAGTAGAAAGGTATACATTAAACCTTCTATTATTATTTTTAGCTATTATTCTTGATATTGATTTTTATCTTGAACATGATTTTGGTCTTGGACTTGGCCTTGGTCTTGGTCTTGGTCATGGTCTTAGTCTTATTACAATATATCAATTGTGACTTGCGTAAGGCTCTCAGTTGATAATTTTGAGGTACCATACTCCAAGCGAATTCCTTAAGTGACAATTTATTTAGCCGTTTCTCTTTAAAGAGCTTAAGGCATGATTGGCCATTACTAGCCCTCTGTTACTTTTTTTGTGCATCTTATCTGAATATTTTTAATGCGTTGTGACGTTCTAATGAACGAAATAAAAATATTCAATTAACCCATTAAATGCCTTAACATGTTATTTTATTGAAAGATTTAAATTTCCTCTTCCAACAGATACATTCCCGATACAAACAGGCAGTAACAAAACGACCTTCTTTCTAAGCCTTTTCATACAATAAATGAGACGACCTCACTCGCTCATATATACCTAACCATTACACTCAAGCTCATAAAGAATTACATATGTAACTGTCACCTACTGACTTCTTTGTGCTATTCACCTTCGAAGACTTTAACCACCTTTATGGCCTCACTCTACTGTCTGTCTAGACAAGCTAAGCTACGCTGCTAAAACGCATGTACATAATTCTTGTAGTCTAGCCTCACTCTGTAACATAATCGCTATTCGACTCTCTCATTATTCACCAGAAATGACTGGTTTACGCTATGTACTGGTATTTTGCTGCTGCGATTAGCCATCTTCCTATGTACATATATATTTCTTCTATTTTGAGCCCATAGAAGCTTCTACAGGCTTCTGTTTCCACTTCGTTTCATCGCCTCTGACTGTCAGACGATAATCGTGTAATCACCTGTGCGTTAGTCAACATTCTTAAGCTTCTTTCTCTTCTATAGAAATAAATTCTATGGTCTAGAGTCTAGACAGTGAGGAATGTGTATGTGTTGAAGTGTTAAATACACTTATTTATATGCGTGTTATTATGCTTAATGTCTACTTTAACTGTAAATTAACTTTCTTCTGTATTTCTTGGATATTTGTTTAGATACTTATGTAACGGTATATTTATATGTAAATACACAATATGGTAAATATATATAAGCGCATTTCTTACGTCATTTGTATGCGTTTTTTTAACCGAACTACCATGAAAGAAAGATTATAGTGATTTTTTTTTCTCACAAAAATATTGCCCTATGCTCGGTTTGTCAAAGCAGCGTGTTCGTTTTTCAACACGTTTTCAGGTTCCATTGTTCTTTTCTCAAAGGCAAAAGTTCAACATGTTCCACCCTCTGAAATTTTATGTATTGGTTCTGAAAGTTTGAAAGTAGAAATATCAGCCAATGTGTGCGATATATATTTGACATTCAAGGATAATTCTTTCCTGACAATGATGTGAGTGTGAGTCAAAAATTGATTGAATTGGGATAATACCACCCTTAGCTCTCATACCTAATACAACGATTTTCAAACTTTCAGGTGACTTTATACTGCATCTACCGGCCAACATGTGAATGACCTCAATGAAGTTAAGAAGGCGTGTTCTACTCATAACAGTGTATCTTTGTGCCAAGAATAGATAAAATTGGCCAAAAACTTGATCTAGGCCCCATATAACTAACATATAACATCCGTATAAATATGGCATGAATAGAGTTTTGTGTTAGCTTCAATTAAAATCCACGAACCCCTAACACACAGAAGATTAAATAAAGTAGGCTTAATTGCCTACTTAACTTTTCATTTAAGTCAGTCAGTTGAACGTAATTGGACCGGGCTCTGAATACAATCCGCCGAAGTGAAATGAAGCGATAACAATATATACCCCCACAAATATCTGAAGAATTAGTTGGACGACAGAACCTATACCATATCTCAATTACTTCATGTTATTATTGTACTAGCTTATAGAAGATTTGGTTCCTAAGCATGGCAGATATGGAACTTTTTAGTCATCATCAAATTTCTGCTTTTAGCCTACGTACAAAAATGAAAATTTCCACTTGAACAGGTAATAAAAACCAAACCCTCAAATTGTGCAATAAATTTTTGAGTACCTGGATGACACAACTTTTTTATTTCATTCAACTCATCTGGCTATAAAACCGATAGTCTTTTACTACGTAAAATGTTTTTCAACTACTAGCGAGTTTAAGTTTTTCAATCAGTCCATCAATTGCAGTGAGTGCCACTACAATTTTAATGCTTCCTCATTTACGACTGTTACATAAACTCCTACGTCCCACCCAGAACACACTCAATTCAATGTCAACTATGAGAAATTTTCACTGCACTTTTAACATAGGAGGAAATTTGAAATTCGTAATGACGTAAAAATGATAGGTACTTTACTGTAACACCCTAAACACCGCAGACAAAACAATAAATTATTATGAAAGCATGAAGTAGGAGACTGGCAGAGAGTTATCGCATTTGCTTGATGACACTGTGGTAAACAGGATAGTGAATTACGATAGTAAACATTAAATGACCGCTTATTTGCTGAAAAGCTCCAAAGCGTGAGTGGGTCATTGAGTGGGCGAGCGAATGGTGTGACGGAGCACGTTAAATGTGGCGCCACTAATGGACTAAACCACAACCACAAACATTTATTTAACGATATATGCTTTTGGATCAAACAAATTGTAATTCTGAAACCAAGCATTGGTGCTCATGCTTACTTCGCAGTAACTTTCGTATCAGATCAGGTGCTGCGGATAAGCTTCATTATGCCAAAACAGATGAAGCAATTGGTGCGGTCAATCAGACAAAATAAATAATTGGAACAAGAATGTAATTTTGCACGCTGTTGAGTTAATTGTTTTATTTTTTTTTAATATTTTTTTCGTTTTCCTTGTAGGTCGACAGTTGCACGTGTCCACTGCCTGTAATCAAATGAATGGACTTGAAAGGAAATGTGAAATTAATTACAAGTCAAACTTACTTGATTGACAGATGAATGTGACATATAAAACCAATTAAATGTGTTGTTTTTGTTATTGTTTTTCAGAACTATGTTTTAATGTCTTTTTCTTTGTTTCTTTAGATGTTGTTTTTTTTACAATTTGCAATGCAAAAATATTTTATATTGTGCTTCTACCCGCAGCATTTGTCACCAACAGCTAATTTACCTTTCTGACGGCTGCCGCCAAAACCAAATTAGCAAACCACAGGTTCTTGTGCTACCTACTGTTTCACCACCACCTCTCTGATTTCATCCCACACTTCAAATTGTAATAATATTGATTACATGTTGTGAGTAGAAAAAATCCAGCAAAATTTTTATTTGTAAGCATTTATTCCCATAGGAGTGGCCATATAGGCCTTTGGTGGCGGCTGCCTGGTCTATTTTTCGGCGGTCGCTTTGGTGCCAACCTCACACTCATTGATTTTTACAAACTGTACCCCATACTTATCTGTCTTCTACTTTTTGCGGTTGTTTTCCTTCTTCGTCTGGTTTCACTTTGCTTACATATTTGTTGAACCTCCAGCAACTGTTGATGTTGTGCAAATACTTGTTGCTGATGACCGAAAGTTAATACCTTCTCTTCGGTTGTACGAGTTGTGTACATCTGTGTCAACCAAATCCTTTTAACAAAATCACATTTGCTCAAAATGTTCAACGAAAGCTCTACAATACAATCATATACAAACAGGTAACAAACTCAAACTGGTAGCAAAAAACAAATATTAATATATGTACATATATGTATTTTTGTGTACCAAACTCGTATATTGTATATTTAATAGGTGCTTCACACGAAATTGACCTTAGCTCCCTCTTCTCGGAAAAGAAACAGCTGTGTGGGCTTTGAAATGGCAAACAGAGTCGCAGCCACTAACATAAATACAAAGCCTCTACTCTCATTTACAATAATATGAGAACGAAGCTTTTAACAAACTTCTTTCGTGCGCTCAATATATATCTTTTCGGCGGCAAATCCTTTTTAGCAGCTTCCAGAAAATACGAAAGATTTGCACTAGTAAGGATTCATATGCATTCGGTTCTGTACACATTTTCAGAGCACAAATGGAAGTACGCAGCCACTTTAAGGTGTGTGTGTGCTTTCTTTTTGTATTCCATATTTGCTGTCTTATTACTTTTGCTTTCAAACCCTATACAAAGCGCTCAAGACGTTGACTGTAAATCACGTATTGTCTAAATATTTTCATCTGCTTTGCCACTTTTTGTCACCTCTTAACCCAATGCCCTCTGCCAACTCACTTCCGTTTAGATGGCGGCGGTTCGCTGCATCAGCACAGATGGCCGTCGTAAAGTAGAGAAAGTGCACGATATGGAATATAAATAAATACGAAAAATACAATTCATTCTCAGAAGTAGCGATTGAAAAATACTAGCTTAAATTTAAATCATTTTTGAAATGATTTAAAAAGTTTTATCTTTGAACACTTTTATATGACAATGATGGTATTTTAAGATCAAGATCTGATCGGTCAAGAACTACAATAAAAAAAATGTGTTTGCCTCTAAAACAGCAGGAAATGAGTAGAATTTTTTTTGAAGTATCGTCCATGGTTTAGTAAGTCTTAATGTGTAATTTTTAAGGTACAACCATATCATTTCGAAACTTTATCACCGATCATAGATTTCTGGGGGTTATTTATTTTCCCATAGAAATTATGGGGTATTTCTACCGGAAAATAAAGGTTAGATTAGGTCACGCATAGTATCCTTTGCGATACGAGATGGAGCTCAGTTGCTAGGTCCTTTTGGTTGCCTTCACTTAACGCAAATTTTAATAGACTCGGCGGCCTCACTATCGATACATCTTCTGGTGTCTCATAGCGTGTGGACCCTAGATGATTTCAGCGTAGTCTTGCCAATACGGGACAAGTGCACAAGAGATGCTTTATTGTTTCTCTGGGTTGCTTTAGATATTTCGTGCAGTCTTCTCGGTCTGTCAGCCTCATTCTGAGGACGTGTGCCGCCACCAGACAGTGACCACTTAGCATTCCGATCATGTTTCTACAGTTTCTTCTATCGAGTGCCAATAGGAAGTTAGTGTACTTCCAATATACAGTTGTGCACATGACTTTTGCGGTTTTGAACCCAGATCGTTCCATCGAGTTTTGATTTTGATCATGCTTCTGTCTAGTTCATCGTATATACAATGCAGGGATTTCCCAATGTTGATCACGTTTTCGGTTGTTAGCCCTAAACCATTTTTGGCAATCTCGTCCAATATTTCATTGCTCTCGATGCCTTTGTCATGTTGTCATATACAAGACAATAATCTATAGTTTAGTGTTTAGTCCGTGCTAAATTGTGAAGTATTAGTTTTAGTTCTTTGGAAAAGTGTCCTATTTGTTATCGTCGTTACCTCTGCCTCATTGTTTTCAAGATTTTGTATTACTAAATTACAATTTTATATAATTATATACTAGGTACAGATTCCATAACAAAAATATTGACGGCACCTACTTCATCAAATTCATATTTTCTCTACAGATGAAATTATTGGATATAATGCTCTTTATATTATAGTTGCAGCATTGCCTTTTAGATCAGCCGTAATTGCATAGATGTTCGATCCTGTAAAATAACATAGGCTTAAAAAAAATCGATTTAAAGATTACATTGATCATTACATATGGTTTTATATAGTATACATTTTTTGTAGATATTTATCATATATACTAATACGCTGGTTGTAATTGATATTTATTGGTTTAAAATACAGGTCCTACAACAACAATTTGAAATTATCTTTCTCATGGCATATCGACAAATTGATTCAAAAGTAAAATAATCAAAACAGAAATTTTTTTACAAGGTATTATCACATTACTAACTACATTTAATGTGTGCAACTTTGATGGTTATAGCATCCGCTATTTAAATTTTTGCTTACTATCTAGTTAATGTGTTATTTCAATGATTCTCTGATTGCTTGCAAACGCAGCCAGTCGCACAACTAACAAACTTTATTTCAAAGATACCGTAGCAACGAAATTTCACATACAATTTTATGTTTGTATTTTTTCGTGTTTTGTTTACATTCATGCGCCAACTCATTAGAAAACCGGCTGTTTGCGGTTAGCAAGTTACAATCGCAATTATAATTAATTTTAGTGCTTTTTGCTGCAAAGATTTTATATAAATGAGCAATTTTAATCGTTAAAAACATGTATACGCGAGAATGGCATCGAAAAGTAACATAAAAACTAAGATAATGTGTTTCTGCGAAGCCTACAAACCAGGATAAATGCCGCTGCATTCACACAATTTTGAATGGATGTGGGCGAGCTTTTGTGTTGCATATATAGTAAGTCTGCTTTCTAGCGTGGTTTGACGAAAGCATATTGTTCTCGGTATACTTATAAGGCCATACGCTGTCACGTTTAATTAGGTACTTGTGGCTCTGTTGATCCACTTCTTGTCTGACAATAAAATTTATATACATAAGTATACGGAGACAATTACTAACGTACTAAACTTTAGTGACCAGGAACATTATGACTAATTTGTTAATACAACTTAGCATCATTTCATCTAAGAATTTTGAAATTTCACTGAAATCTTTTTTTCCACTAAACGGGCTTTAAATGCACAAATATTTAATATATAGTACGTAAGTAGTAATTATAGTTTAAAATACTAAAACTGTACAAAATATTTTCTTCTATTTTAGATACAAAGTTTTCACTCATGTTTGCTAATAATTAATTTATTTAGTATTCATAGACATCATTTAACTTATAAATTTGTAAACTCTCAAACAAAAATATTCAAAAAACTTGTCGTAATGAATTCTTCAATTCAAATATTACCATATAGTTGTTGTAAAGACTTGTTTTAGAAATTTCTTCTTCTACTCGTATATTAAATTCTAAAATTCTACACAATCACATGTTTAAATCTTTTGAATTATTAAATTTGATAAATTTAACTGAATTCCAAGTGAATGGATGGAAAATAAAATATTTATGCTCATACATGAAGCTCTTGCTTGAATACCTTTTAACTGGACACACAAGTGAGCACGCATCTTCAAATATTTATTTTAGGGGTAGTCTGAGTTTCTGGCAAAAAACTGCCACGAGAAGTCATTGCTATTGAAAAGTTTATTTTTTGCTACGGTTAAATGGTTAAGTTGTGGAAAGTTTACAAAAACTATAAAGTCACTCTGTAGTAAATGGTTGATTGAGTAGCAGCAACACTTGGGTGCACCAAAGAAAATTTGGCAGACAAAAGTTAAAGGAAAGCAATTTAATTTGCTGAAATAAATTAAATAGATAAAAAAGTAATGTTGATACATATATAAATCTAATTACATACTTGTATATGTGCAAATAGTTTCACAAAAATTTTTATTCATATCTTTTGTTAACCTTGTTTGACAGTTTACCGAAATGATTACCGACAGTAAAAATGGCAAATACAATAATGGAATAAGAATAAAAGTTTGTGAATTGTGGCAGTAGCAATAAATAATTCAAACAAGGTGACTGGGAACTCTGCGCAGAAATCGTGGTCAACCAAATGAAGATTGAGTGACAGCCGACGTCGGAGGCCTTCGATTGTATCTTTCTAAAAACTGTGTGCCATCTTTTCGTCGAATGTGTACTTATGTTTTAATATGTCCACATTCGCAGATTGTGTCAAACGTTCATTTGCTCACAACTCACAATGCACTGCTAACTCATTTAAGGCTAGCCCTCGTACCTACAATTGAGCATCCAGTGGAAATATTTTAATCCACAGGCACAATATAAAATGTTCCTATACCAGTGAGACAAAGAAGCTACTTGTACACCAGAATCGTCGTAAGTTCGCTTAATGGACTGAGAAACAACTTGAAAATGATCCGGATTCTCATCGAAAAATCATCTTCAGTGATGAGGCTCATTTGTGGCTGAATGGGTTCTCCAATAAGCAAAATGTGCTTTATTGGTCCGGCAGCAATCCATATGTACTCCATTGCATCCCGAAAGAATAATATAATAATAAAATTTTGTTGCGGTTTATGGGCCGGCGGCGTCAAGTCTATGGTCTAAGCGACGCCAGCCAGCGATGATTGGTGCACTTCGTACGAATATCGAACGTAAAATTGCAGCTGTATGTATATGTATGTGTAAAAGCAGTGTCTGGGTATGTGAGTTCGAGACACTTTATCCTTGAGCTTGAAATAAATCTTCGCATGGACTCGCAAGTTCTGTTACGATGCAGTGATATGGCTATAAGGATTGGTTTGGCATAGCTGCTACAGCTATTTAAAAAAAAAAACTTTATAAATTGAAAGTTAAAAAAATTAAATAAAAATGCGAAGAAATAGCAAATAACCCAGAGCACTTCGTGGCAAATCAATAATTGTGTATAGCAAATCTAACCATCCTGCATATATTGCGTATGTTGGACATATCACAGAAGTTTTTACTGTAGAAGCAGCAACTTAGGTTTAAAATCAATAATTTATAAGAGGTTCATTGCACAGGTGTTTACACGACGTCGTTTTTCGAAAAATTTAGTGATTTTGGAACCAATTGTGCTTTCACTTTCCTTATGTCCAAATGATGTTTCAAAATAGTTTTCACTGATCTTTCCGATATTCCAAAGAAGCCAATAAGATCACTGACTATTAATTGACGATTCTCAAGCACCAATCACTTTATTTTATTGACGTATTTATCATCAGTTGATAGACATCAACATCGGACGTGGTTGTCGGCAACGCTTTGTCGGCCCTCTTTGATTAATTTTTACTAATCAAAACATTTACTCGCGACAAACAATTATTGTTACAGGCCAAAATTCTAAATGTTTCGACACCAGAAATTTGATTCCGCATAAAAAATTTAATGAAACATCTGTGTTGAGTAATTTCACTTGGAATAAAAATCCTTCACTTTAAGAAATTCAGAAAGACAAGCGTATAATCAATCAAATAAGTACAATCAATCAAAATACTACGAACTTGAGTTCCAGAAATCAGAAATGCAAATTCATTCACAAATCACTAATTATATTCTATAGTTTAGTATGCATATGCATTAAATGCACAATTGTGTGTTGTCTTTCATTGAGTATCTGTAGAAACGGATAACAATGTTAGGGATTCATAAGTGCATTTCCAAGTCGGGTCATCTTAGCGTTTCACGTTGGCGTAACTTGCACAATACCAAGTCATTTGCATGTACTAGAATTTACATAAACGCACATACATTTGTAGCATGAAAATTAGCTATTATATCCCTGCAAAAAATTGTGCGACTAATCTCTAAAGAGAGTATTCCGGGACTAGTCTCGATGTGGAACAATTGAGTATTAATTAGTCGCAACTAGTCTCAAACGGGTATAATTGGAGATCAATTAGTCTCAATTAATCCCTATCGGGTACTATTGGGAAAAAAGTTAGAATTTTGGCAAAAATACATTCATAAATTTCAAAGCAAAGTTACTGAATTTCCTTCAATTCAATTATCATAACCTATTACATTTAAAAAAAACCATAAGTAATGAATTTCGTACATGTAGGACAATAATAAAAATGGTCAAATAGTTATCAACAAGTTTGACTATTGTGAATGGTATTTACATGGCAATTGTCAAAATCAATTGTTTGACAGCAGCCACTTGAAATAACGAAGCGCAAAATATTTAGTTTTTTGGCTTTGTTATATATATTATGGAATAAAGAAAACGCATTGAAGAATAATAACTAAGGTAAATAAACATATAATCAGATAACAAACGCGTATTAATATTATATTGTTTGCAGGGATCTAAAGTCAATAGAGGTTATTAGTGTGTTGCTGAAATTTGAGAACCCATGTGCTGCTGTAATGGATTCTACTAATGTGCAAGTGGTTTCATTTGACGACGAACAAATAATTGCTGTTGGCCGGGCTCTCAGAGCTGTAGCGGACGAAGTTTTCGAAGAACCCAAACACGAACTCGTTTTATAGGAATCTGCGATGTCTGCTATTTTATGCAACAATCTCAGAAATATAAGGCTGCTGTTAAATAAGGACGTCATAGCGTCAATAAACGTGGATGGTTCACATGGAAAGATAAGCTTAAAATCTTTCCCAAATTTTTATGCTTCATTGACTGGTAAGATAAATATTCCATACCATTGTTTTACACATATGTATGTTTTTATTTCAAGTTAAATTAAATCTTCTTTTCATTTAGGAGCCATTGCCAAATTACCATTTAAGGGATTGTCGCCGGAGGACGCGCTGCGCAAAGCCATTGCTTTCGAAAAAGCTAAATGCTTTAAGAAAGCTTTTGTTCACGCGTTATATGAAAGCAAGAAATCAACGCGAACTTTTTGAGTGGAGTACAAAACTGCGTAAACGATTTTTTTTAAGATACATTTTTTTAAATTTTGATGATAATTTCTTTCATGAGTTTTGCAAAAATTTTGATTTGTCAGATTTATGTTAGAGAAGCTGTATTTAAAGTGTTTAAAGTCAATTAAATAGAAATACATATTTTAAAACGAAGGCTTCGGATAAAATTTATCTTGATTGTTAAAGGGATTTTAGAGGTTTTATAACGACTGGTCTCATTCTGCTACCATTGCGACCTACAAAGCGACTAGTCCCTTTTTATACCCATTTGGGTATAAATGGGTACAATTAGTCTCTTCATAGGACATGCTCGAACAAAAGGGAACAGTTCAGTCCATACAAAGAGATGTAAAGTGGGATTAGTCGCATGTTCCTTTGCGACTAATCCCGGACACATCCCGGACTAGTCGCATTTTTTGCAGGGATTTCTAAGCCGTACACTTGAGTATTTGTGCAATCGAATCTCATATCGCTTGATTTCATGTCCAGTTGCGCACATATGTGATCACTCAACCATTAATTAAAGATATTTGTGCATATAAGTACATATACAAAATTACGTAGTCATTCAGTTATATTCTGCCAGTGAAATCGTTCATAGCATTATTCAAATTGAATTTGCTAAATAGTTTGATTGATTTTGCATTCATTTGAGTTCGCCAATTCTGAGTTCGCTTAGTTACAGTTAATTATTCTTCCATTTCCTCCGATAATAATTCCATTCTATGTAAATGGCTTATTATTAGAGCGATTAAATATTGATGCTGTGACAAATTAAACTTCAAAATAGTTACTAATTTATACCCTTATATACCAATTGTGTGTTCAATTCACCAATATTTATGATATTAAATTCAATTATGGTATGTTCAGCATCTGAAACCCTTA
This sequence comes from Bactrocera dorsalis, assembly GCF_023373825.1. Taxonomy (NCBI): domain Eukaryota; kingdom Metazoa; phylum Arthropoda; class Insecta; order Diptera; family Tephritidae; genus Bactrocera; species Bactrocera dorsalis. The sequence continues at coordinate 11,050,830 of NC_064303.1, read as the reverse complement.
TATTGGAGTTGCCGTTCATTTAACATTTTCGGAAACATTTGACAACTCTACCTCAGCTGATGATAGCAAAACATAAGTGTTATTTATAGTTAGCTCAATATGCCCATAACTTCATACATTTCGTTCACGCCAATACTTTCAATTACATTTATTTCAAGGAATATGTGTGAACAAGAACATATTTATGCCGATTGGTGGCTTAAAACCATTCAGGCATACCTTATGCTATGCAACAGAATGCGGAAGTGAACATCAATAGATGCATGGCATAAAGCGCACACAAAGTCATTTGGCAAACCGATAAACATTCCGCTATAGTTGTAATTAACACATAGATATACATACATTCCAGTATATATGAATGTGCGCCTGAACATCATGCCGCGAACGGTGAATGTGCGATAGTGCTTATGTGTGTGTGTGACCACTTCGCTATCTGTCGCGCGACCACCACAATTTATTATTAATAATTTACATTCATTCGCATACAATATTTGGCACTTGCTGTACACAACCAGCCGTGCAAATGAATAAATGTGCGTGAAGTGCATTGATACGGCAGCGTAGCAGTGGTCACCAAGGCAACTATGTATTACGCCACAAATGAGTGTTTGCGGACAAGTTTCAGTGTTGGACACGTTATTTCGGTGGAATAATCTAATTTATGTTTAAATTAGAGAAATTGTTAAAATTGAAATTATTTAATTTTCTGATGACATTTAGAATGAATTTGATTAGAAAAGCTTGACTTTTACCCTTCTATGCGATTTTTGAGTGAAAGCTTAAATCTTATTTCTGTTAAATATGCCTTGAGAAGAATAAAATATTCAAATGTTTCCAACGAATTGATAAATTTATCAAAAGCTGCAATTCAATTCAATATTTTAGGACTAAGAATTTCGGCTAAAAATTTAGTTTATTAATTCTGAAACATTTGCTTGCAGAAAATGGAGGATGGAACCATGTGTAGAAGTACACGCAAGTAAGGAAAGTACTCCGAGTGGCAGGAGCGACCAGAAACGATCCTTTTATATATGGTTCAAGCGTCTCATGACTTCCGGTCTTAGACCAAGTATACTCTGGGTAAGCAAAAAAAAACACCCATTTGCGAGCTAAAGCAAGAAATCGAAACATCCCTGCCCAGGGTTTGGAGCCGCCACGTAAAAACACACACCCAATAAAAAGAAGAAAACAGCCAAGCTGACAGAAGCATACACCATAGATAACGTTAAAAACAGAAGTTTCGGAAATAACGTCATAAAATGTTATAAACTCAAAACCTTACTTTAGTATATTAAAAAGTCATCATTTGACCCATAATATATTACTTTTAAACTCTGTTAATATAATTTAATACTTAAACGGTCTTTCCTTGCAAATTACTTTGCTGAAAAATGTTTAAATATATTCTACCCTAATGTACATAATATATATTAAGTTTTCTCATAGTGTGAAATTCTCCAGTTCTCCAGTCTCTTAGCCGGGTATCTCCCAAAACTGGACAAATTGCATGAACACAACGTTTTCACTATTATTTTTAACATACATACAAATAATACCTTGACAAAAATGCACGTATATACAAAAATATCTTGAAATGATATACTTCATTGAAATAAAACGAAAACGTCGATTATGTTCACAAAGTTTTTAATAGCTACTTACTATAGCATATACGTAGTAGCATTGGAACCCACTCGTTGGCTGACAGCAGGGAGCGAAAAATTACAAAGAGATTGCGCATTTTCATTACCCAATTGCAATTAATTTTCACAACAGCCGCAATTGGCTGGGAACTGCTTTAATAATGATATATTTATCACACGTTCCATACATAGTGTTGTATAATGACACATGCGAGTACATACGTATACATATATATGTGCAACTTACGTTATGAGCCAACATTGACAATGTTTGCCACAACTCACCTCTTTTGACTCAAATACTCAGTGCTAGCAATACTGGTGTGATCAGTTAAAAGCACCTACCCCAGTAGTTAAAAATTGAAGAAGTGACTTATTGCCACAGGCATCAGTACGAATTCCCAGTTAGTGCGCGTGAGCTCAGTGAATGCATAATTGATTCAGAATACAACTGCAGCAAAGCGGCAACAGCGCAGAGTTCGTGCAATTTAAATCATTTTCCGGCTATCGTAGTCCTTTTGGTTGTTTTCGTATACAACAAATTCCTGTAAACGCTGAGCCTGTCGGTTGGCTTCGGACTCGCGGGAAATCAGCAATGCTTGTACGGATTGTTTTACAGTAGTTTTTCACCATATAAACTGGAAATGAAACGCGCTGTGTACGTATGTAACTAATAATGTATCGACTTTGTATTTTCGAGTTCAACGATAATGAAATACATAAACATACTAAAGTTGATTGAGGAATCAGATTTTTGACAGCAAAATATCGCAGAAGTCTAACCTAGGATTCAAATACAACACGAGGTCCAATTGACAACGTAACTTTTTGAAATATGTCTCATGCTATTATAATACGAAAACAGTGCCAAAATAAATAAAATTAATTCATAGAATTTGAAAAATTTAAATGTTATATAGCTGTCCTTCATTTGAAGTGTTGGCCAAATTGTTCCACAATACCCAAAACTTACCCAAAAATCTTTCAAACTTTGGCGATTCGAGAGGTCATAAAATATTGTTTCACAAGGGTCTACAATTAGGTATCGATTGCCAAAATTTTGAATATGATGAGCCTATACCACCCCAATTCGACACTGGAGATTTGCGAATCCCTGTAGCGTCCGATGCATTTGCTTCATCATTATTTACAGCTATAGAAGGCATGTATGACGTCAGCAGCAACACAGACGGAAATGAGTGGCACGAACAGGAAGCAACAGACCGTATAAACGTCATCACTGGTACAACAACAATGCTACCAACAGTTGGCAATGCCGTTGGCGCAACGCAGGATGCAGACTCACCACATTCACCACAAGCCAGGTGGTAGAACCACGGCGAGCCAGAGACAGCTACTGCGGTCACGAGTAACCATGTCACGTAGGAATGGCGCATCGGCGACTGGTCGGAGTGTTCGGAGAAGTGCATAGGGCGCTGGTTTACGAATAAGTGTTGCACAATTTGTACTTCAATAGTTTTAGTCAACAATTAAAGGATTGTCATATGTTTCCACAATTACAATAACAAATAAATAAGATGAAGAAAACTTTACGGACTAATGGAACTCTTCGAAAGATATTAAGGCTCACATTTTAAGATGACAACTTGAACCTGTATAAAAATTTTAATTAAATAAAAATTATATGTCAACAGAATTTAGAGTTGCAAATATAGTCAGAAGAGTTGCCACCTGGTTAAAAAATTTAGAAAAGTAAACTTGAGATTCGAAAACATATGGGATATGAAGTTCAATACAACTGAAAAGTTTTGAGTGATATTATTAGATTTAACATTTTTCGAATACGGTTGCCACCTGTTAAAAATTGAATTCATAAAAATTTTTTACACAACTGAATGTTGACCAAATGATTATGAGAAGTTCTTAGAGGCGTAAGGGTTTTAAATATGTGTAAAAAAATTAAGAAAGTTCAATATTATAAGTCACGAACTAAAACAAAAATTAAAAACATTAATAAATTAATAATTTTAAAATTTTAGGGGGGAAGGTCGCAACTTGTTAAAGCTTTATTTAATTAAAATGGTTAAGAAAATCAAATTTTCACAACATTGGTATCAATTGACCTAAGAATCTCTCGAAAACTCCCCACTTATTCCAAATTTGACACAGAGAAGTAGTCATCAACTGATTTCCTACAACTAAAATGCAATCACTGGATCGCTCATGCTTGTTATAAACATATTTTTTTCATGTGGCACATACAAATAAAAAACTGTATTCAAACCATGCGCCATGGCGTATGAGTAACCAGCCTACCGTATGTATTGTAATTTAACCGTACATTAGCAGTATGAAGCGTTTAGCTTACAGCAACACATTTATATGTTTATATTTTATTAACACAAATATTTAGTTTTATAATATTTTCCTCAAATATCATTTTCATGCCACAGCGTCGCTCTGTTGTTTGCTTGCGCTGGAGTTACACGTACAGCTGGTGGGGATTATAACTAAATATTTCGGGTACTCTTTTGTAGCAATGTATATTAGCAAACATTTCTTCTAAAAAAATTATATTTACGTGAATATTAAGACTTAAAAATATTTCCTCACTAAAAGACAATAATGTTTCAAATAGCGTGTTCACTTGTCTTTTATAGTCTTCTGTCTTCACCAAGTGAAGAAAATCCTCAAAAGAGGATACAAAGTATGTACAAAGGTTCTACGTGTGAAATAATTCTAGAGAACACTTTGAATCTTGTAACGTACAAAGTATTTTGCTCTAAAAAGAGCAAAGCAACAACACCAATGCAAATTGCACAAGTGCTGTGTCTTGCCTTGCAGCGGTTGCAACATTCAAGATGCGGTTTGCTCTGCATAGTATCAAGTATGTATGTGTATATGTATTGTTATATGTCTGTCAGGAGTATTAGCAACAAATGTTAAAAGCAAACACTTCACTTCTTCGTTTCTTTTTAACTTTCATACATTGCTTTTCTTTCGTTTTAAGGGCTTTGCACCTTACAATTGCATTTCAAAGATGGATTTGTGTTTCAACGAACGAATATTGAATTTTTAAGACAAAGGATAGATAATGTTTATAGCATTATGTGGGTGAAGTACAAAAGGCGCATTGAAAATAAGATTCGAAAAGAGAACAATATTCCTTAATAATAGAAGAATTGGTAGTGAATTGCATGGAGTTATAAAAAGTTCAATAATAATATTGTGTATTAAGTATAGAAGTGATTTATTAGGATCTAAAGCAAATTGTTTCGTCGGATCTAAATATGTATGTAATTCATATATCTATTAAATAAGACTAGTACTCAAGAGCGCTCATAATATATAGCATAAATTGCTTTTTTCGAAATAGTAGTAGTAGGCTCAGAGCTTTTTTTTAAGACTGAGATAGAAACGAATTTTTGAAAAGGAAAAACACGGTCATTCACAATAACCTTTCCCATATTATTTCTTCTATTATTTGCCTAAATAATTCAGTATTATAACGAATCACGTAAATGCACTTGCTTGCATTAACGCTCTTAAAGACACTCCATCAAGCCGCCTTCCAATTCCTTTACCATTAAATCAGCTCTGTAAACTCAACATTAACATGACCCCTACTTACGAAGAACACTTATACCACTAAATTTTCTTTACGCGCACCAAGCAAACTCAATTTTTGTTCACAATTGGACATTTGAATAAATCTTTCAAGCGAGCTAATGCAACGCATTGCAGCATTCGCTGCACTCTCCCGCATTTCCTGCCTATTAACACGCTTCGTAGTTAAACGGAGTGACTCATAGATAGACAGAAAGTTAGTTGAACCAAATACTGAGATAAATCTGGGTGTCTAAGTTTAAAAAAGCGCCATTAAGCCCGACGAAACCAGTGAACCGTTGTGCAATTCAGTTTGTTCAAACAAGTTGAAGGAAGCCGTGCAGGAGGGTCATATGCACCGCGGTGTAGAAATCCAATAAAATGCGTATTAGCCGCGATATATCGGACGTTTATTGAAGCTTAATGCCTCATTGCGTATCCGTCGCTTAAATCTGTTAAGGTGTCAAACGGAATAGCTTTTGTAGTGCACAGTTACTGCTTTTACTCCACCGTGTATATAATCCACTTAAGTCAACCAGTTGTGATATTATTTATTAAACTGAGATGACGCTGAGCTTTTTAGGGTGAGGTTTCAACACCGTAGCAGTCTTCTTCAGAAAGAAACATCTTTACTAGAATATCGTTTTAAAGCGGTCAAAACTACAACAACAAGGAAAATGCATTAAACTTTATTTTTGCGCTTGTTTTTATAGTAGTTGTTGCTAGCGGTTGCTGCATAATTTGCTAAAACAATTCTTGCAATTTTTGTTTCACGCCAAAGAGATTTTAGGTCTTTTCTGCAAATAAGTCGGAAGGTGCAGCAGCAGCAATTTAACTTGAATGAATTTAAAGAACTGAGATTGAGCTAAATTAAGCGGCTGTGTACATACCATTTTGGTGAATATTTTCGAAGTTACAGGCAAAATTAGAAATGTATTTCAGAGTGCTAGGAAGTAAATACAAGGACAAACTTCGTTTTTCACAAAATGGTTTGTTCAAAGTCAGTGACCAACAGTGAAAAATAGCACGTTCAATATAGATTTCTGAAGCTTAAAGATAGTCTGGTTTATGTTAAGGACCAATGACTTCAAATAAAATTACAATAAGTAGTCGAATGTTGTTAAAACACAACATCTTGGAGAACTTTCAATGTCACAATTTTTTGAAATAATCGAGTTTCCAATAATTCGGTTGTTCCACGTGCTGTAAGATACGTATGTAGTCCCGTTTTGTTGAAACCAAATGTTGTAAAGATCAACTTCTTTCAACTGTGTGCATAAAAAAGTTTGTTGTCATCGATCCATATCGCTCTCCATTGACAATAACTGTGTGACCAGCTTTATTTTGAAAGGAGATTCAAAACCACAGCAAGCTGTCAATATAATGTGATTTTTATTTATTTACCGCACCACTCAGAATAAAGTCACAGATGAGGTGGACGATTATTACGATCATCAAATGAAAAAAGCGTCCAAAAAAGTTGCAATTGGAGTGGTATATCTTTCCATAATGTAATTGTTAAGATTACTGAATGCAAAGCAAAAAACTTACAGGTCAATACATACTTAAAATGGTCGAAACGATCCTTAGAAATCATACCATAATTGGAAACACCAATCAAGGTGATTGGGTTTGCAAGACAGTTCAACAATCCTCCAATCGTGCAAATCGGAAAGTTTTTTTCGCTTATAAGGAACTGGAAATTAATTCAAAGTCACCATACTTTACCAGCCCGATTATTTTACGTCCTCGCTCTTCTTCTGAGTGCTGGTGTTGACAATCTCTCAGTTTGTCTGTTCACGGGTCTTTTCCAGGGTTTGGCGCATGGTGACTATCTGGTCGATTGTAGATTTTCTAGGTCTAAAGCAATACTGATAAGATACATTCAGTTTGTTGGCGGTGGGCTTATATATTTCACATAATACTCTCGATTGATCGTTATATACGATGATGAGGAGGCTTACATCAAGGTAATTGGCGAATATTGTGAGGTTTTCCTTTTTGTGGATTGGGCATAGCACACTTAAATCCCAATTGTCGGGCACGCTTTCGTCGACCATATTTTACAAAGAACCTGAGGCATGCTACTTATCAGTTCTTCGACGCCGTGTTTGAATAGTTCGGCCGCCAATCCATCGGTCCCGCCGCTTTGTTGTTCTTCAGACGGGTTACTGCTATTCGAACTTCTTCATGGTTGGGCAATAGAACGTCACAGTTAAAACACTTAACTCACTTCAGTGCAAGAAAATTTTCCATTTGAAAATTACAATGAATATGTGTATGTGTTTTTTTGGCTAGAAAATTTAAAAATAAGTAGTCTGGAATTGTGATGTAAAGTTGAAAGAAAGCGCTGGAAAAAAAGATGCAAAAGAAACATCAGCGTCCCAAAATTGTAATTAAGCCAAGAATATAAAATAACACAAAATTGCAGCTTTGCGACGGTGATGTGGAATAATTAAAAAAAAAAACTTATAAAGGTTCCCGTTAAAATACTTGTATTGCATCTTGGCGATACTTGTACACCGAGTACATTGTTAACTAAGTACGTTGTATACCATTGGAGCACAACTTTGCTACGTATGCTCAGCCACAGGGAATATTCATTAACAGTTACGCTAGCCATAACGATAACTTCAAGCGCCCAAGGTCTTCCAGATTATAAGTTGAATGCTGTGCAATTAATTCAACTGGGAGCGGCAGAAAGAGAAATGCTGGCACTTCATCCTATGCACACAAAACTCATGCTTCGTAACCCAAGCAATAAGCAAGTCAAGTTCCGTGGCGTTTAGCTATCACTGACCAACAGTACTCTCTTTATTTTTTTGTCCGCTATCAGCCGTTGGTCAAACGATGCCAACACATAGGCAAGGAACAAAGAAAAATCCCCTAGAATTCATTTGCTCACCCTTCGGTATGAAAGCAGGGACTGTCATTATTGTTCTTCGCGGAGTAATGCAGAAGTTCGCAGTGGAAAGCTTCCACGGTGGAAATGCTCATCTGTCGGTATAATTTAAGTGTACGTTTGGCCTATCTGTTGGGTTGTCGTCTCTAATTTGCACGATAATGGATGGCTAACGGCTTAAACGACTTACAACAATTCGTATTCGTTTCAACTGCTAACCAACAAAGTTGACCTATTTGTCAAACTGGTAGTAATGCCAAGTTCGATCATAATTTGAATGATTGAGTATGCAAAACACGTATATTTGAACGCGGATTGAAATTATTTTTTTTTTACTTTGTTTTAAAAATTTATGATTTTTAATCTGAAATGCATATTTCGCAGCTTTGTTAATAAAAAGGTTTCCTTAAATTCTAATTTAGCAATGATTCGCTTTAAAATTAGAGATGAATTCTCTAAAAACCAATACTGCAATGATTAATACATTCTACATTACAATTACTCTACTGTTGGAACGAACAATTGTCGCTTCCACAAATGAACGAACAGTCAGTCGAGCAAACAAACAAGCCATTTTACGCCGTTTTCACAAAATGACAATGTGACCTGATACCATTTTAGCGAGCATATTTTGCACTTTTGCAGCCCGTCAGCATAAATTCCCTGACCGTGTACGCTAGAATGCTGTTTACCTTTTAGCCAACTTGTAACCCGTCTGTCAACTCATTTTTCCATGCCATTTGTATCCACGCCGCTTTCAATGCGCTCAACTGGACCAGTTGTTTGTGCTACTTTGTGTGTGGGTAATTCTCTGTGCAGCTGACCCAATGCCCAGTGTTGACAAAAGGCGGCTAAAATAACCCGGCAGCTTGACAATTACATTTTCATTGTAAAAGCTCGCTGGAATAAGGCACTGTAGGCATCTCAGTGCGAACAGCTACAATTTTGATGAATAATATATGTTTTGATAACCTCATTATTTGTGTAATTTTCTTAATTGTGCGTAAAAGAAATGTATCATTTGAAGTTAATCAAGATTTAAATGTAAATTTTTAAATTATGTAGAATGGAAATTGTGTCTCTTTTTAGTAGATATAAATCCACACAGCACATTCATTTTTTACTCCACAGTGTCCACTGTATCTTTTCAATTAGCTGCTTGATCATTCAGCTAATTCCGCCACAGTTCCTGGCATTTGTAGCACTTGTTATGTTTTTGCCGCTATTGTTCTCATTGTTGGGTTTTCTATGGCAATGGTTATGTTTGCAATTTTTCAGCTTTGTTGTTTTTTTATTGCTGGATGCTGTTTATTAGTTATTATTGTTATTATTAATGTTGTCATTTTAACTTATTTTGCATTGCTGTTTAGAATTATTGTGCGTTGTCCAATTTACAATCACATAAGAGTTTATTTATCCAACCATCTGTATGTGTGTCCATCCCAATCGTAAATGTATTTTTTGTAAATGCAGGTAATGGGATACAGATTGTGATGATGTCGGTGATGAAAATGATTGCATGTTCCATTAAATATTACTTTGAACCGTAGACCATGCGCCAGGGAGAAACTCCTTTGCTAGTATATAAGCCTGTAGTAGAGTAGTTTTTTTATAACAATCCTTTCAAGCACAGAAAGATTAATTCTTTCCTGATAATATCTTCATATTCGGCTTAGTGAAAAACCGAAATGTTTTGTGTATTTTAGTGCTAAATTAGTATTATCGTAACAAACTTATATCCAAGTCATACGTATCTGATAGTTCTAAGTAGGACTGATGTATATTTATTATCGATTTCACTTATAATTTTCGTTCTATTTCGATTTGAAAGTCTGCCTTCTTTCCTACTGACAGACTTTTTGAGAAGATTTTTAGATAGAATCGGCCGATATTACCACAAGAAACATTTTTTGGTCATACAAGAGGAAATGAATCGCGCATATTGCTAATGAACTCTCTATGTAAAATAGTGCTGTGTATAGTGTTACATATATACAGTTGAAAAGCAGAACAAAGCGAATTTTCCAGAATTTTTTCGGACAAAACGTAAATTTATTGATTCAAACATTTGAACACATATTATGCCATCTTTTAGCCACTATATCTCTGAACTGGATCATCTTAAATTAAAAATCAAACAGATTTCGTTGAAGTAATGTCAAATCTAGTAAAATAAATCAAAGGCATAAGCAAAATGAAATTCTTTGACAAAATGGAGATTTTTCAAAAAAGAAAATTATTTTTGTCCAAAATTTCGCTCTAAATTGTTTATAAGATAATTATATTTAATCGGAAATACCGTTTTGAGAAAAGCGAGTTTAAAGTTGGGAATTGTACTGCCAAGAACTCTAAAAGGCCTTTCTGAATTGGCGTGTAACCCCGAAAATTTTAACCGGAACGATATGAAATTTTCTGTGTGATTTCTCAAAAATGTGTACTTTATGAAAATAAAATAAAAACTCAATTTTTTTTAAATTCTAACTGGATATAACCCCTTAATTTCAGGGAATATATCTGCTTTTCTGAATAATTTATGAAAATAAAAAAAATTGCTTCCTACACGGGAGTGATGGCTCCAGGATTTGGTATATCATAATGAATAAAACGTGTTTGATTTGCCGAAACAATATCAGTACTAAATACAGGATAAGTCCATATGTATTTGCATATTTATCAATTTCATTGCTTGGTCTGGCTTACATATTTTTCAAAATGCAGATATAAATGTATGCAGATATGCTTGTGCCAATTGCATTTGTAATTTGCAACCAATTGTACAGAGAACGAATTCAACTGCAAATTTCTAATTACGTATACGCCATGGTGCACGCACAGTGCTCTGCGCTTAACGAAGTTTTCATTGCTTTTGATGCTGTCAACGCTGCTATCATCAATGCCATCGTTAACGAAAGCATTGTTACGTTGGCAATAATGTCCTCCTGCTGTGTTATGTTTGTTGTTGCCACTGTTGCTTTAGTCAATGTTGTTCTACCGTTGCTGTCGCCGATGCTTACCGGGAACGTCGCTGTGTTCGAGTGTGTTTTTCGGCAGGCAATTTTCGCCATATTGCACAAAATTTTTTTTAACTACGAGCGGGCTTTCACAGCGATAGTTTTTCACTACGACACGCTCTCACAAACATTTCGATTTGCATGCTATGGCCGTGATTCTTATTTTTCACACGATTTCGCCTCTGGGTGTATTTGCAATGAAATTTGTTTGTCCTTTTCTCCTGTTTATGATTCTTTTAAGTGCAATGTGATGAGCATTTTGCAATTAATACCTTTGCAACATATTGCTGCAGAATAATAGGTTTGTTCACCTAACGGTTGCATGTTTCACAATTAGTCACTTATTTCGTATCAGCTTATTCCTGAATTCCGCTCCTCATTCCTCAGATTTTCTATCCTGACTCTTTAAAAATTTACACATTTCTGTTTTCAAATGTTACTTAACATGGACAAAATAGTCCTACTGCCTCCCAAGCATACTTTTTATAGCTTTCGTAGTCTCTAGCTATTTTTATTATACCTGATTATCACCAACGTTACACCTCATTCACACCAATCTATTGCAAATATTACGCAACCCAAAAAATATTAAGAAAACTTATTGTTCCATTCTCCATTGCTCACCAGCAATTATTGATTCTAATGCGTCAATAACTTCTTTATTCTTTGCTACAGTTTAACTGCCATTATTTTACTTCACCTTTGTTTTTGTTGTTTTTGTTCCAAACAAAAAGTTTCTCACCCTCCATTTAAGCTGACCTATCGCTTTGCAGTTCCCAAACTTAAGCTGTCAGCTGAGTTAAACACTTTGATACGATTTCGCATATACATTGTATAAGCTAATGGAAAATTGTATTGATTTCCTTAACAATTTCTTATAATGTCTGGTGCAAATATGTCGTTATGTATACCCACAAATATATGCACCAAGTTATTTCTAACTTTTTATCGTCTCGCTTAACTTAATATTTTAGTTTCGCATAAATTTAATTGAAAAACTTTTCCGACTACTTTTTGACTATTGTGACTGTCACGTAGTCGACGTTGGCGTAAGTACGCTAGCGTATGTATGCCAAAATATAAGTTTGCATATGTATACTGATAATTCTGTGACCTCACTGGAACCCTTTTCGGATATCTAATGTTCGTCATAAGTACAAAATAATTTCAAGAATTCAGTTTTCAAGGATCAAACAATTTGTATTAACGATGGTTCAGATATACAAAACCAGAATTTTCGTGGAAAGTGCGATCTTGTGCTATGAAAAAACGGGATAAAAAAACCTCATCTGCGAATATAATAAGAAAATAGAGGAATATTTAAACTTAATAAATTTAATTTATTAAAATAATATATATTTAATGCGTGAAAGTATGTTTTTGTATCCAAAAGGTATTATTCTATAAGCATTCATAGTTCTAAGGTCCAAAAAGATATGCAATTTATTTCAGATTGTTCATTAGAACCTCTAATGTCCTTATTTTGGCTAATTTGTACGTGTGAACGTATAACGAAAGAAATATTGTATCAATGTCATATTCTTCAACTAGTAGGAAAGCGCCATATACCACACATATATTGGCTAGGACATGTGAAGCCGTTAGTAAAAAGTTCGAGCTCTCGAACTTGGAAACAAATTAGAAGTTTCTCTAAGTTTTTTGGTTTCACCCTGTTCATCCATTTCTCTCTTCTCTGAAACGTGCCGCCAATCACTCGACTACTTGCTTGACAAAGTTTTAAGTCGCTTTAGTTTGGCTCCCGTTATTGTCAATCTACATATACATATGTGCACAGAGTTAAACTTTCTTCTTCACTGCTTTGAGTAGTTTTTAGTGCGCGACTAACCATCCAATATTGACCCTTATCCTGTCCGCTTCTGTCTTTTCTCTGTGGTTTCATTCCTTCGTTACTCATATTTGACTTTCGCCAAAGTGCCGTTAGCTATTACTTACGCTCCAAACTTTGGCTTTCGTCACTATGCGTAAATGAATTTACAAAACTTATTATTTATATGAACTCGTATAAATATGTATGTATATACATCAAAAGTTCATAGTCCAATTAGTTTCTGATTTTATTACAAGTGAGAGGACAGAGCCTTTATAATTATTTCATACAGTTCTTGTACTTTAACGCACATATTATATCAGTCTAATTTAGACCGATCAATTACAATGTTAACTCACTGCTAGAGAAGCTACTACTACTATTAAAACCGCTGTGGCTTTTAACTTGCTATTTGTCCTTTAACAGCTGATATGTGGACTAACTGTCCGGGCGCTATATTGTCTATTCCTACCCTTTAGACGTTTCGACTGCAAGTCAATTATGTTTTCAACTCTGATTGTGGCCATCGAAGCGGCAGACACTTTTACTGATTTTGTCAATCAGTTCGACTTAATTGTTTTTATTGTCGCCTTTGCTTCTATTGTAATTACTGCTGATATCAATCGATTGTCGAAGTCAATTTGTGTTGCACCGCCTTCGCTTGACATGTTGCATGTGGCATGTTAACAGCCTTCGGTGTTTACAGCAGTCTGTTTTTCTGTCCTATTATTTGTTTATCATCATGCTTTAGTTGTCCAATCAAATATTTTCTCTTCATCTTCACCTTCCCTTTTTCTCAGTTTCGCTAGACTCGTCCATCTGCTCTTGCGTTTTCCGAAGTTTTATTGCTTGCTGGCTACTTGTACTCGGATCACCGCAGGTGCTTTGTTGCAACGATTCGGTTTGGTTTCGGTTTTATTGGTTTGTTTTGCTTTATTTATTTTATTTACTTGAAGTATTTAATTGACTTGTGAAAAAGTTAAAATAACATTTTGTTAAGCATCATTAAATATGTGAGTGCTCGAATGTTTGGATTGCTTCTAACCAAATTTAATTAGAACTTGTGGTTTCTTGCGAATTTCGGTACTGTTTTTGTGCTCGTTGCTCATCTTATTGTTTTGAATACTTTTGGTTCAGTTTGGTATAGAGTTTGAGGTGAATATGTTGTGTATAATATTGGGTTGTCAAAAAAGTTTTGACGGCATTTTTATTGAATCAATTCGTGTGGCACCCACACATCGAGCTTCTTAGTGACTCCAAGCTTCTTCAAATGGTTTATAACGGTTTTATGACTACTATGCCGGTCAGCGATTTTATCGCAATTTTCGACGACAGGCCTTCCGGAACGTGGCGCATCTCCGACCACCTCTATACCGGAACGAAAACGTTGAAACCATCGTTGTGCGGTGGAAATGGAAACTGTATCGGGTCCATAAACTGCACAAATTTTATTGGCGGCTTGAACTGCATTTTTGCCTTTATCGTAGTAGTACTGTGAAATATGCCGTATTTTCTCTTTATTTTACTCTATGTTTGCGACGCTATAACTCACGAACGACTTAAAAGAAACGACAATCAATCAAACACGTGTTAACGCGTGAAATGGGCTTTCCAAAAAGGTATAGCATGACCCGATGCGACGAATAAAACTAGAACCACACCCTTTCAGCGCCAACTAGCGAAAATACCGCAAGACTTTTTTGACAACCCAATATTATTTATATAACATTTAGTGTCTCTTGCTTCAAAGGAAACATCGAAAATGGTATAAATGCTGGGATTCATAGATGTATCGATTTCTTAAAAATTAAGGTAGTTTTAATTTAGATTAAAAAACGCTTTCATAACTAGTTCGTGTGACTTAACTTGGACCGAAATTAGTTAATTTGTATATACTTTCTTTACTAATTAATTTTGAGACATATAGTATTTTAGCTAGTTACGCCGAATACTTCAATGAATTTTACTTAGCCACAAAATGGAAATAATGGTTTGAAAGTGCTGCGCTCGATACTGTTTTAAAAAGGTGATAATTTTAATATTTCAATCCACCTAGAATGCAAAGGCAATCAATCTTAATTTTCTAAAGTTTTACCGCTTGTCTTAGTAACTAAATTTGTATGCTTCGTTTGTCTTTGGCCAGCCCTTACCTTGCAAAGCTCTTCTCTTTTGCGTCCTCCATTTCTTGCTTCTGCCAGCAGCTACCTTTGGGTTTGTCTGTCACACAGATTCTTGGTTTCAAAAAAAAAAAAAAAATCAGGTGCAAAACGTGTTGTGCTACTTGAAAACTTTTTAATGCGCTAACTTCAAGCAAAAATAAACAAAAAAACCAAAACACATACAAAATTCATATAAAATACCTAGAAGCCAAAACCAAAGCAAATGTTTAGTGAAGTATGCGAGTATCCACTGTACTATAAAAGTATATTCACATTGTTAGCAGTGGCGATTTGCGGCAAGAATATGTCGTATGTTTTTTAGTACGTAGCAACAATTCGAAGAATTTGAAAATAAAAACAATAGTCTAAAATAAAATACAAATAGAGTTTACTAACTTTTTCTCATACATGTACCGACATTCTTCATGGGAACTGCTATCACTACCCTTAGTTTCTACATTTAAGTACTTTAATGGTCGAGTGTGTGCTGAATTTTTTAAACGTGTATCGAATAATGTCCGTCTGGTATATTTTACTATTTTTAAACCAGAGCTTTATACTTTTATATGTGCACATTCAGTCGAATTGAATTCAGGTGATTTGATTTAAAAATGCAATTTGGCATTTATGTCACGGGTTTAAAGGACATCTTAGGAAATTTAGAAGGGATAAATTTAACAACACATGAACGTGATCGGTGCGACTTGCATTTAAAATTTCTGTGGATATTTGAGGGAGGATGAGGATGAGATACTTACCATACATTTTTGAGGATATAGATAGATGTTCATTGCAACTGCAACCGCTCTTCTGCTGTGAAACAGTTGATCCTTTAACTGGGCACAGATGAGCTTCATTTGCAAAGTAAACAGAAAAATGTTTCTAAGCGCAAAATGCAATCCATGTTTATATGTCTTTGCCTTTCGACTGCTTAGTTTAGTCTGGGTAGATTGCTGTAGCAGGCGTTTAAATTAATCAAAGTGAGCACACTAATACCCATGTACGTATGTTTGTACATATTAAGCTATCATTTTATTTGTGGATGAATGTAGTCCAAGTTGTATGTGAACATGCGTAACCTGTGGAGGATATGTTATGTTATCTAGATTGCATTAAAGTCGGTTGTCAATTGCCCTTGTACTACAGACAATCAAGTGAATGTAGATTATTGGGCTGATTGTGTAAGTAGGTGTTTAAATATATTTATTTATTTTAAAACTCTAATGCTCTAAACATATACAAGTACATACGAGTATGTACCATCGTTCTAGCTTGTTTGGTTCGCCTGCTGCGTCAAGTTGAGTAGACGTGTGTGTTTGTAGTGCTCGTCACGAAAATGGAAAAACGAAATTAAGAGCAACGCGTCGCGATAAAATTTCGCGCCAGATTGGGCGAAACAGCTTCGAAAACGTACGCTAAAATTGTAAGAGTGTATGGCGATAGTGCTCTTAGTCGCGCCCAGGAGTTTCGATGGCACAAAGAGTTTAAGGAGGGGCGTGAAAGCGTGGAAGACTGGGCGTGGAGTGGGGGACCAGTCGATGTGCAGACTGGCGAAAATGCGCAGCGTGTTCGCGCATTAATCCGTGAAGATCGGCGTGTACCTGTACGAATGTTGGCCTTGGAACTGAGTATGAACCGTGAAACAGTCAGACAAATTTTAACCGACGATTTTGGGATGAAAAAGTTGTGCCCGAAGATGGTTCCAAAGAACCTTTCAGTGAACCGCCCTCTGCCACATTTCTGAGCTTCCATGTGTTGCAGACTTTACATACTATATATTATTTTATATGTTGATACCATTCTATTAATAGGGTTTGTCCGGAAAGTAATAGGACTAAGTCGTTTTAAAAAAGTGTATTGAACCAATCGTTACAATTATTTAAAATATTTCAAAATAGGCTTCTTCTGCGAAAGGCAATCTCCGGAATAGCCTTGACAGCCGAGGTGCATGCTGGTTGGATCTCCTCTGTCGTCTCAAAAGAAAAAGAAGATTGCCTCTTTGGCTCGGGATCATACCCAAAGATACATGACTCATCACTTGTGAGTATGTTATTCAAAAATGGTGGTAAATTTAGCACAAGTTAAAATTTTCTTGGCACACTTCCACTCGTTGGGATTTCTGGTCGTCAGTGAGTACTTTTGAGACCATCTTCGAGCACAACTTGCGCATATTCAAGAGCTCCGTCACAATATAATGAACTACAGGTTTTGATAAATTTTACATCTGAGTAATTGAACGAAATTACTCGAAAATTTTCGACGGTTTGAACTCAAAACTTTGCGTACACGAGTCACATTTACGGTGTTTGTCGAAGGTCTCCCAGCACGGTTTTCATCAGCGACCTCTTCCCGGCCCGTCAAAAAGGCCTGAAGTCACCCTTTCTTATGCACTGCTGATACACAGCTATTCGAAGACCAATCCTGCTCTACCATGCAGTAGTGTGGTGAACAGGTGTATAGAAATCCACCTACCGGAAGCCAATGGAATGAGCTAAGAGCTTTAAGAACAACTCGAACGGCGGCTTTTGAACTTGGTACTATACTTGTCACTTATAGACATTTTCGCTGCTTTTCTACCGGCTGCAGGAGAATTTCCATATAGAACCTTCGGGCATGGCTCGGTGGCTAATGGCGGTTGGTTTTCAACTGAGAAAAAAGGTTCGAAGTAAACATAGAAAAATATGGCTGGTGTAAAGGTATGTTAGCCACGCCCAACACTGGTGTCAAATTGCTTTTGAGTTCACCTTATACCTAAAAGTACGTCATAATATTCCATTATAAAATTTATTAACACTAAGGGCACTTGGCGAGAACTGAGACGCATATCTATACAACATAAGCTAACTACATAAATAAATCATAACCAGCCGCAGGAACGATACCATAGTTAATTTACCTCATACGCCTCATACATTCGCTCGAACACTTTGAAGGACTAATTAATTCATGCAGAAACGCGCACGTAGCATATGTATGTAATATGTCTTTCTTTTTACATTAATTAGAGATGCCAACGCACAGTTAAGCAATTAAATATGCACATTTTCGCACTTTATTTTCGCCTCACCACTTTCTGTAATTTGCTTGGTGCGTGCTGTTGATGTTGCTCATACGCAATGACTGACAAAAAATGCGGTGTACCAGTGCCAAACCGATGAATATTCCATAAAGAGAGGTACTTAATGAGTGGCGCTTACATAACTTAGTTACATGTTATTAAATATATGTATATATTATTTCTTAATAGTAAGAACATACATAAATAAATGCTACACATTTTGAGAAATATAATTTCCAGCATATACAAAATAACATTATATTGTTATAACAGTTTATACGTTAACGGTTGCCGCCG
Organism: Bactrocera dorsalis; assembly: GCF_023373825.1. Taxonomy (NCBI): domain Eukaryota; kingdom Metazoa; phylum Arthropoda; class Insecta; order Diptera; family Tephritidae; genus Bactrocera; species Bactrocera dorsalis. The sequence continues at coordinate 11,032,362 of NC_064303.1, read as the reverse complement.
CAATATTTCCACTTTGCTTACTAAATGCAATCAAGCCTTTTCATGCTCAGAGTATAATATTTAGTTTTTCTTGCTCATTTTCTCGCACTTGAATATTAAAAATCACTACAAATCAGTGTGAAGTATATTTCGTTCTTTTCATATATCGTGGGACTTCACTTAAGTTTGGAATTATAAAATATGTAGAACTGAAAGAACGGTCTATGATTTGAGAGATTTTAGTTTGATTTTAAAACTTTTGATTGAATTTTTGCCGATTGCTTTGAATTTATGATCAGTTAAAATCTCCTTTGAACTAAATTCAAAAATTCTAGGACCCCACAAATTGAGCTAACATGGCATACTTTTCCATAAAACACTTAACTGTACCACCTTCCCATCAGTACTAATAAAATCACCCGTTAAAACAGTTATAAAATAATTTAACATTTTCACTGAAACCATAATTGATTGGGCAGGCCAAGTGGTGTGCATGATTGATTTGCTACTTCTTTCATACATTTTTCATTCAGTGATTCACTTTCTGACTGAAATCTCTGCATACTCGTATACTTGTAATTTATTCAGTCATTTTCCACATTTACCGTTCACACAACCTCAATTTTCCAGACGAAGAAATCTTGACGCTCTTTATTACAATATATTTCTTTGGCTGATTTCGCTTGACGTTACGCCGCAATTACGTACTCCTACAGCACAACTCTGGATCTGATTGTCTCCGCACGACTTCCACCTGTCTTCATCCTTTCCACGGGCGTATTTGTATGCGTACCTTTAATCATAATCAATCATTGGCTTGGTATGTGTCGATACAATGGGCTGTATGATAATGAAAACTTTGGTGCGGAGGAAAGGATGCAAAAGGAATCCAAATTTTTTGAGAAATTGTGAAAAACGTAAACAAAATAAAGCATAAAAAATATTATTTTTTTACAGCTTTTGTTTTGTATGTTTTCAAATTAAGGATACCACAGCAAAGTATTAAATTTTCAAAAATCCGTATTTTGCTCTCAGCCCACTATGCGCTAGGCATGCGCTTCATCACAGTTAACCTTAATGACTGTACAAAACTACAATACTCGTAGGGAGCACCGAATTTATACACGACCCAAAGGGTTAATAATATTTTATTGCCGGCTTTCCTGCCAACACATACGGTATGCAGCGGCGTAGGCAGAGGCAGCGGCGTTGAGTTGCTTGGGGAGTACAGGCAGGAAGCGAGCGTGTTTGCGCACACATGATCATATTAAATTAGTAACTTAAACAGTGAAAATAAAGTTAAAAAAAAAATTGGGATAGTTTGTGGCAGTGGCAAAGGGAAGACTGCTGAAATAAAACAAAAAAGGCAAACGTGGAAGTTCAGCCACAACTGGATGGAAATCATTGCTTGACTACGAAAAAGCTGCAGAAATGTTGGTTAACATGGCACAGACTCGAGTTGGCTCCACAAAATTGTTAAAGATATATAGTGTTATAATTGTTATGGTTGGTAGTCGACGCTGTGTTTATACTGAACTTTCAGCTTTATGTTTGGCCTTTGTCATGTGTGCATTCTATTCGCCAAATAGAAGGCAAAATGGTTTCAGTATGTGTGGTGCCTGTTAAGCCTTATTGCAGGCAGTTGTGTGCATCGCTCGTAAAACATTACCTAGCCACTTAAGAAAGAGTTTCTGGATGAAATCAGTACGCCCATTAGTTTAGTCTAACTTCCAAGCGACTGTTTGATGGCGCTGATGAGCAAAATTTTTATGGCTGCTGCGCAACATATAGGTAAATAACTTCACGCCGGTTTGCCGCTCATCAAGTGCAGCCTACTGCCAGACGCGTTCCGCTCAAATAATGTATACTTATATCTGATTCAATTAAAATTTTAATAACATTTACTCAAATAAAACTAATACAGAGCGAGAGAAAAGAGTCTACCAATGTTCGAACACAACTCTGTTCTAAACACCCTGCCAAGAGTGACGAGCAGGAGCACCAGTAGGAGAAGCGAAATATTTGGCTGGCAACCAGGCAGCCGCAGTTGGCGGATATGCCACAGCAAGAGCAAATAAAATTTTAGCACATGCATTCACGTATTCAGCCATATACATATAACATAAGGACATGACACACCGCCGTGTCCGCCATTGCAGCAGGCAAAGTTTCCTTTAGCGTCAAGAGTTCATGAGTTAAGGAAACAAAATTTTAAATTGAATTACTCCCGCAATTCGCTCACAACTTTGTTTTGGTTATTTATTTTTGCAAATTTCCTTAGCTTTGTATGTAGCCTTTTTTGCGCTTGTGCATAAATTTGCAACTGGGTGCAGTCACTTAGGAATCTTTGCTTCAAATTGATATCGTAAAAAATTTGTATATATTCAGATACATTTATTAAACTACAGATTCTTATAATTTTTTCAAGAAGCTTTTTCTTTTTTTGGGGAAAAGGTAACTCATGTATATCGCTGAACTCAAAAGTTCATGTATTATGAAGTTTCCCAATTGAGGAGTGCTTGTCGGAAGCTACAACAAAATATTATCCCAGATTTCGCATATTTCATTGGTGGGTAATCGCTGATGAATTTCTTTAACTTTGACTTTGGCCTTGCCTAAAAGAGAAAACCCTATACAACATCTTTTTGTTCTTTTGTTTCTTCTTCGAAGCCACCGCTTTTGAGTTTCCAACAGTAGTTCTTCCTTTTCGCTATTTGGTGCCAATTGGAGTTTCCAAGCGAAGCCAGGTCCTTCTCTACCTTGTCTTTTCAACAGAGTGGAGGTCTTTCTCGCTCTCTCGTTTCCCTCGGCGAGTACTTCGCCGAATGCTCTCAAAGCTGAAGGTTTTTCATCCATTCGGACGACATAACGTAGTCATCCTAGTTGCTGTCTTTTAACTCGATGAAATATGCCAATTTCATAGTGTATGTCGTACAGCTCATCGTTCCATCGAATGCGACATGCGCTGTTGCCAATACGCAAAGGACCATAAATCTTCCGCAGAACCTTTCTCTCGAAAACTCGTACCGCCGACCCATCATATATTGTATTGTATACAGTTATGTGCGAGTCAAGTCGCGAATACTACGGCTCTTTGCCTTGTCGCCCTGTTGGAAACATTTGAACATTTTATTAAACATCTCGGGTAGGTCCTTTTCGGTCCAGACGATGTATTGTCTAACGTACGTTTACACAACAGAATTAGTTTTGGAGGAACACCAAATTCAGATAAATCGGAATTAGGGCAGATCATTCTGTCAAAAGCAGCTATGAAATCGGCGAAGAGGTAGTATGTGTTCACCCTTTTCACGGTTCTTTTGCAAGGTGAATATCTGGTCAGTGGTTGATTTACCAGGCCCGAAGACACACCAATTAGTTTGTTGACGGTGGACTTTAATTCTTCACACAACACGCTCGATAGCTTATCCCACGGTAGTTGGTGCAGATTGCAGGGTCTCTCTTTTTATGGACTCAATCGTCGGGCGTGCTTTTTTCCGACCACCGTATTGCAAAAGCTCAGTCGGTAATCCATTTGGCCCCGCTACTTCACGGTTGGGCACTAGAATGTCTGCTCCATCGTCACCGACCGATTGAGCAATCGGGTTCAGCATATCTGGGTGCTATGTTTTCACTGCACACTAGCAGGCTGAAGAAGTATTCTCTCCACAATTTCAGTATTTCTGGGGGTCCTACAAATGAATGCTCCGTTAATTTTCTGTTTGCGGCATCATTTCGTGGTACATTTAAGCATTATCCTTGTCCTCTAGTTAGTCAAAATTTTCGGCATATCGTTTTTTTCTTTATTTTGTATGGCACAGAGGCAGGTTCTTATCTTCGCTGCAACAAGATAGTGGTCCGAGTCGATGGTACGACCTCCGCCTATCACTACATGATCGATCTGGTTGGTGTTTTTTTGATCCGGAGAAAGCGAGGTAGCTATAGATAACCATATTTCAAGTCCCTTTACCCATTTGGAGATGAGAATAGGCTGAGTTTACCGACCTTTTTATATGGCAAATGTAGTAACTGTTAAAAGCACCTACTCGTCTCAGTTCTTGTATCATCCACAACTCTGGATAGGGGTGTTTGGCTTGCTCACTTTTTAGCTGAGGCCACATTTATACGAATATAGGTATAATTCCAATTCCAAAAAGCATCCGCCACAAATTTAACCAAAATAAATTATATAAATAAGTAAAACGCCTTAGTGCTACAAAAGTTAGAAAACGTGGCGACCAATTCACTATTTTCCAGCGTCGTAAAACCCAGACGTAATTTCCTATATAAATATATAATCTCAGTCATTTCAGTGTTGCATGTGTATCCACGGATAGCTGCGCTTAGTCACAAATATAGAGGAAAACATACAGTTAGTTATATGTGTATATAATTATACGTATTTCGTAGATGTGCCGTAGTATATAATATGTATGTATGTGTCCAATTTGCGACAACATATGCGTAGGTTAGCCAAAGCGGGAAGATGAAAGTAGGCATGTCCTTCGTAAGGGTGTCATTACGATTATGGTTTTTATTGTTAGAAATAAGCGCCCTACTCTCATGGACACTTTAAGCTGCCAGCACAATAATCAGAGCAATAAACTGGGATTGGTGCGGCTTAATGCAACAACAATATCCACAAACTTTAACATAAGCATATACTTGCGCCACAAGCTTGTGTTGACAAAAAAGGAAGGAGTGGGAAAATGAATGTGAAACGAAGATGATATTTTAAAAAAGACTAGACACTGCGTTTATTCATATTTGAAACACATTGGTGTTAACTTATTAGCTTGTCTATGACAGAGCTTCATTCTGCTAACTGCATTGGCTTTGGTAGAAGCTTTTAAGGGGTTACTAAACCCATGTAACGAGTTTCAATAAATTTTTTTATTGTATTATTAAATTCTACAATAATTCTAAAATATATCGTACTATGTTTTTAAGTTTAGATTATCCTATAAGGAGTTAACCTACCAACACGGGAACATTTTTCCAATGAATCCAATGAATGCGAAGACATACAGGACTTATCGCATCCACCAGCAAGAAACCATTATGTATGTACGTGTATATTACCATATCACTGGCATCTAAAAATATATGAACTCATTACTCGTATACAATTTACGATTTATTTTGATCCAATTTCGGTTAACAACAATGTGATAAACCAGCGAAACATAAATAATATGTCGTAAGAAGTAATTGACATTTGGCTCATCAATGAAGGGTTACAAAGGATGTTCTATGACCTTATTAAATGTGATTGACATATTCATACCGGGATCGTGTGCGGTAGCGACTTCCATTGACAGTAGCATGCCGGTGGTGTTTATCACGGAGAAAGTGCGGCCCAATGATGCCGCTGGCCCATAAACCGCACCAAACCGTAATTTCTTCGGGATGCAATGATGACTCATGGAATACGTACGAATATACTTTCATAGGAATTGATGTCTCAAACCGTTTTTGTTTTATTTAAAAAACTTTTGTGGCGCTCTTATTGAAACCCCTACTCTTAAAGTTAAGGCCACTGACTCCGAATTTCGGTAATAAATTTTAATAATTTCAACTCGTTTTTGGATCGTATATCGCTCCATGATAAAATGGCCTGAGTAAAGAAAAATGTAAATGTTACATGCATCAGCAATATGCCTACCGCACAACATGGAATGATGGGTAGAAATGGTGCTGCAGTTTTTTGACAACGAAAATGTATATAAATATAGCAGCACATTTATGCAGCAGTTTTTTGTTATGTTTATACTTATAAACATCATATATATACATATATGTATGTATTTATTAACAAATATATCCTCTGAAAAGCAAATATTTGACTACAAATTGGCCGAAAATGGAACCGTCATTGAATATTTCGATAATACCAGAAAAAACCTTTGTTGCCACTTGGCTGAACTCGATATGTAGAGAAACTGAGCGGCAGCCAAATGTTGGATACGCGCCAAATAGCCGGCCAATTGCACACTGTAATATGCCAGCTGTCTCTTGTGATACTGCCAAAAAGCCAAATGTGACATTATACTCCACAGACATACACCCAAATTATGTACAACTCATGCCCAAAATGGAAAGACTTTTGAATATTTGAAAAGAACTAAATGGATTTTGAATGTTAAATATTCACTCAAAATCATATACATTCTGTATACACGCCTGCAGCATGCTGGCGGCAGTTGTACTTGTACTTCGGAAGTTGAACCGAAAGAGCATTGCACTCTTGAAAATGTCGCCGCTGAAACTTTCATGAGGTCCATGGCTTATCTCCAACAAGCTCTTTAGTCTATCTGCCCACTTGCTTGTTGCATAATTTTTTGTTAAACAAAATGCAAATGATGGAATTTGACTAGAAATCGCCATAATAGTATACATACACATGTACATACATCTTTATATATATTAATCTTTTGACCGTGTGTTTGCATTTGAACTGCCCCTAAACGAATGGACCGATTTTGATGCAATTTTGTATGTATGTTCAAGGAGATTCGAGAATGGTTTAGATTTACAATTTGGTCCACTGGAAAATGTTTTTTAAATTATTTTTTCATTTTTAATCAGTTGTTAATTTTGGAATGTTTGACCGATAGATGGCGCAATATTCAAACCTTAAATTGGCGTAAACGTGATGCCAAAGTAAAAGGCGACATCTATGGGTCAAGTTTTTATATTGAGGACAGAGTTCGTTCTTAAGTAATAAATTGGGTGATTCAATACATCTATGGGTAGCTATAACATTTTTTTCATACCTGCTAACTATTGGAGGGGGTATCTTGACAGGCAATTTAAAATTGCAAAAGGTCTGGCATAAAAAAATAGCGGCATAACTGAAGTGTTGATAAAAAGGTCTATTAAAATTTGAGATATACAGAAATCTTTTCGAAGCATTGCACAGAGCAATACAATATTTAAACGGGAACGATGAATACATATATGCGTACAATTTCAAACTGATCCTTCCTGAAAAATAATGAAATTGCTAAATATTAGGAATAGTAAAATATAACTGCAATCAAGTACACAATGCAATGAATTAAAACTGGATCATTTATCATGCGATGAATAATATACTACGGGCATCCCAGAAGACTGATGCCATAACCTTGCCAGCCGATTTTTTTGTCTTTCCACGCTTGAGAACCGTTTCTTAACACATATGCAGTCCACCAGCCTGACAATCGATTGGACTCGATTGATTTCACTGATGCACACCAATTCTTTCTTAACTCACGAAATGCTTTTTGATTCATTTTTGTTGCTTCATCAAAAATGCGATTATTCCTTAACTAATACTTATAATCTAACTAATAGAAATCATATAGACGGTATTAGTAGTACTACCTATGTATCAGCCACGGTAAAACGTAGGCGGGTCCTCTAGTATCGTATAATAATGAAATTACATATCTCTTTCCATTCACTATCCACCATTTCTCTTGTCATAGCAAAAAGTACAGAAAAATAGTAGCAAACTAGGGAACACACTATTTTCCAACAGGGAAACACCCAAATATCCACGCACAATTTTACACATAGCCAATAATACAACCGATTTCATCTCGTAGTATATCCAATTAACTTCTAGTCCATCCAAAACCCGTTAACGCTGACAATAATATGCTCTGATAATGATGATGTCATGCCCTGCTTATATGCAAAACCGTTATACATATGATGCCGTAATTGATGCCACACAGCAAATAGCGGGAGTTGATAGCTACTGCATGTACATGAAATGTTAAATGCAACAACAAAATAATAATGCGTCGATAACTATAATGAAGTTATTTAACTTCCATTAATGATGATTGCAATGAAAATTTTCGGCCTTCGTGGCGGATATTGCTGGCTTTATGTAAGATACGAGTACATATACATTTACATAGATACACATACTACTGCCTCACAGTGTACTGCATACAATTTCGGAAACTTTTCATTGCATCAGTGGGGGACAATATTGACAAACGGACAGGCAAATTGACAGATAGCTAGATAGACTGCCTATTCTGTTCCTCTAGATAAGGAGGGGCTATCCAACTGTGCTGCCTTTTGCGGTTACATAGTGGAGGCAAAGTTACTGAATTTGACGCTTCACGTCATTAATTTGCTAATTAGTGGGATTGTGTGCGCAAGTGTTTATCAATCGATCGGCTTGAGGATGTAAAATAGGTTTGAAAACTTTTCATGGAAAATGGTACTGCACACCATTTTTTGTTATTTGAAGCTAATGCATTAGAGGCGCAATAAAAGTAGACAGAGAACGTTCACTGCAGCATTCAGACAAACATACCTACATTGGTACATATATATTTCATATACGGATATACATTTTGGAAACTTGCATTCCATATGCATATGTACGCATCAATCAACATGTGAACCTCGTCACACATATGCCTTTCACCTGCTGCTCCTGCCTTCTCCTATCCTTTTTCTGCTCTTCCGCGCCATTTCACCAATTAATACGCGTAAAATCTCAGTTTTCACGTTTTTGTTTTTGCCTTTTGCCCTTGTCTGTCCTGAGGGCCATGAAATTGAATTATTCGTTAGCTCTGATTCTCTGGGCTATGTTGCAAACGCTGTGCAATTGCAGTGCTGTAGTTCACCATCTACTAGACTCATACATTCATACTTTTGTGACACATGCACAGCATCCAATAATCACACAGCGTAAATTTATTCAATTAAAGAGGTCGCTGAACCTCAAATTGGATAAAAAACCTGATTACAAATTATTTTCTAGAAAACTGTGTCAATCTATCGATTTTACTTAATTATACGCGTCTATCTCGGAACCAGCATTAACACCAACAACAATATCAACCTCAAAATCCAACGCAAAATAACTCTTGCAAACAGGTGCTACTTCGGACTGAGCAATTGAGAAATTAAGTTCTCTCTCGAACATAGACCAAACTTTTCAATTCTCTCATCACCCTGTTTTTTTTTTTTTGGTGCAGAGGCATGGACGATGTGTAACACCCAGAAGGAACCTTCGGAGACCCTATAAAATATATATATAAATGATCAGTATGTTGAGCTGAGTCGATTTAGCCATGTCCGTCCGGCTGTTGGAACTGCCGGTATCGGATCACTATAACATATAGCTGCCATACAAACCGAACGATCGGAATCAAGTTCTTGTATGGAAAACTTTCACATTTGACGTGGTATCTTCACGAAATTTGACATGAATTACTACTTAAGGTAATAATATAATCTCCGAAAAAATTTTTCGGATCAGATTACTATAGCATATAGGTTCCATATAAACTGAAAACTAAACGCCAGTAGTATGGGCTTATTATCTATCCATTTACAAACAATTACTCCATTCGTTGTTGGTCGCGAATCAGACTTGCATCTTTTCATTTGCTTGTCTGACTCCATATTTGAAGGAAGGTATTTTCGACAATCTCTAATTGTTCCACATTCAATTTCAATAAAAATGTTTCTTTTTGCCTTCAATAACTTTTTCGTATATTTTCTTGGTATAGAAGGAAGTAAATCAGTTCAGATCAATGACCATACATTTTAGCTTATGCAATTTTTAGACGAATAGGATCAGTTTTTATTACATATGATTTATATCAGTGCTTATATATATTAGTCGGGTTTTTGTACTTCGTACCTTGTTAGGCTTCTTTTTCAAATGATTTAACTTCACTAAGTTTTCAGCCTTGTCATTGCCACTCTGAGCTTAAATATCGACTATCTTACACTCTCAGCTTGGAACAAACACCTGGGTCGATTTTAAATCCATGTTATGATTCAGAATTATGTAAATCCAATTCATGCAAAATACCGTTGCTACAACTTCTGCTAACCGATTTAGCTGTTATACAGCCTTTGCTTTTTTTTGTCATCACTGATTGATTGTCTCGCATATACTGTGCCAAGTTATGAGCACAATAACAACATCAAAAGCAACAAGCAATTGGAGCAACACAACTTCAATATATGCATTTTACCTGCGAGATTAGCAAGCTGGGTGTGGCAAGCCAGATGCGCCCATACGAATGCGCTAGCTTGCTTCACTCCTATGAACAGGAACAAATTGGTGTTCGGAATCGTTTTCGCGCTCAAGTGGGTTTGGCATATTGAATTATTAAGCGCGAAAGCGTTCAGTTTTATTTATGCATGCACATACTCAAGCACATGTATGTATGTACGTACATAATATAATAGGTATTATCACATGCGAACAAGCATGTGCATATGCCTGCAGTTATGTGATATATTTTCACTTTACTGGATTCAGCTCTTCGGTTGCAAAAGTATAGCGTTATGAGGTAATTTAACGGTAAGTGAACAAGTTAAACGCGTTTTCCTGACGGCATATATTTCTTGTCATTCTTTTGAGCACATTCCAATACCCTAATATGAATATGACGACATGAGGGATAGGCGTTCACATGAATAAACATAAGCAAATTATCTTTTTTTTTTATAAATTTTATAATTTGGAAAATATATTTCATATTTAATTAATTACCGTTTTTGTTATTTCTTTAATTATCAAATTAATTATGAATTTCCATATTTTTGTATTTTTTTTTAATTCCTTCTCTAAATTATTTTTAATGATAAAATAATGCCTTACCATTGTATTCCATAAGTATATCACTCAAGAGGGATACAGTTGTTATGCCTGAAATAAAAATTAATTTCTCATTAACGTCATTTATCCTTGCATACACGAATACATACTTACGTTGTTTATTACAATTTTGGGCTTGTTGCCAGAAACTCGCATCAAATTAATTGATTTGCATAAAATTTTTTAATCCCTATAATGCAAAACCAAACAAGAAAAAATGTTAACTTCGGCTGCACCGAAGCAATATGCCCTTCACAGGTGTATTTCTTCTAGTAACTATGTGTTCAGTTTATATGGAAGTTATATGCTATGAACAATTTTTTTCGGAGATTATATTGCTGCCTTAGAAAATAATCTGATAAAGATTATATATAAATTTCGTAAATATATCTTGTCAAATGTGAAAGTTTTCCATACAAGAACTTATTTCCGATCGTTCAGTTTGTATGACAGCTATATGCTATAGTAAGCTGATCTGAACAATTTCTTCAGAGATTACTTTGCTGCCTTGGAAATAACCTATACCAAATTATATGATACGAGGGCTGCTATATATATTTCTGGACTAGGCAACACTAAGTGTTGCCAGGTGCAATCTGACATTTCATTGGAAAGTTTGACATTTTTTCGCATAACATCACTCAGGACGTTTTGTCATTTAATCGTGAATTGTTTTATTTACAGGGAATTAAAAAATTCATCTCGGCCAAAAAATGGAATTAACTCGTGAACATTTTCGTGCGGTCATTTTTCTCGTGGATTATCACGACAAGAGTGCATCGATGAACTAAAATCTTTGTATGGCTATGAAGCACTATCTTATAGCACTGCGAAAAACTGGTACAACGAACTCAATCGTGGCCGACGCTCGCTCAAAGACGAATTCCGTGAGGGTCGTCCAAAAGAAGCCGTTGTGCCAGAAAACAACGATGCAGTACGTGAACTGATAACATACCTTCAGATAGAGGCGTGCCTATGCATTTCTCCCACCAGCATACAATCGATATTGCATGAACACCTGTTCGTAACAAAGGTTTGTTCTCGTAGGATCCCGCACAACTTGACAATCGCTCAAAAAAAGGCTCGTGTGGATTGGTGTAAAGAAATGTTGAAAAAATACGATCGCGGTGCTTCAAACGACGTTTATAAGATCATTATGGACATATGCGTATGACCCCGAAACAAAACAGCAATCGACCGTGTGGGTCTTCCAAGACGAGCCAAATCCAACAAAAAAAAAACATTTTCGTTGATAAATGTTCCTTTTTTCATTATTACTCCAGAAATACATATAGCAGCCCTCGTATGTGAGGTACTTTCATGAAGTTGTGCAAGCATTTTATTAATCTGTGGCATGTTAATTGCTCCTCTAATAAAGGTCAAAAAAATACCAAAATACCAATATGTCATTATGAATTCATTTTATGCCATGCTGTTATACATCATTATATGTTACATTACGTTATGCTTTGTCAAACTGTTTATTAAACTTAGAATTTTATTTCCCATTTATTTCTTCTTAATCGATGAAGTACTTATGTTTGTAATCAAAATCAGTTTTTTTGCAATAGCAATCAGAGTAAGTACAAATGCGGCTTATTAAATAAATTATATATTATAATAATTAAAATTAAAAAATTCTACGTTCTTGCCTACTAAATCAGTTAACTTTTCACTCCAGCAACTTTCTAATATATTATACATATGACTTTGTTCTGCAACATGTATACCACCCACTCAAGTTGCTGCCACATGTTGTCCGCAACTTATTGCCATATCAAAACGAACTCACTCAAAACGAACTGCAACATTTGTTTTTTTCGAATAGCAACATACTCAATCAACATATCGGGGTTAACGCTTTGTAAAACCGGCTCGCTTCGTGCAGGTGTGGTAAGTTACCTCTCGTTTGCACTCAATTACATACTTGTATGTGGAGCATTTGGTTTTGCTTAGCAATACCACTTGAGTCGAAACGATGGTTAGTTTCGTGTTGACCGCGGTTAAACATAGTTTAGTATTAAAGGTAAGGTGTGATTACTCGCGTTTGTGTGTAGTGGCTATAATCTAGTATCGGAGGGCAGTTCATATTTGAAATATTGGTGTGCGGATAAATGCATACATATGTACAAATATTGAAAATTAAAAACAGTGTTTTCAGGGAAAGTGAAGTAATATAGTGTTAATAAATTTCAGGCAGCTAGCAAAACCAAGTAGCTTGGCTACCAATAAGAGTATGGCCAACCCTGAATTAAGTGCTTTATATACCGGTTCAAATTAAAAGAAAATTGAAACAAACGCCGGCATTTATTCGGCTGAATTATATAAAAAATAAATAAAATCTCGGACCCACATACAAACCTCTAAGCCTTTTACTACACTGTCCCCATTCACATGTCGTTACACACCCAAACACCCACACAACTAAACGCGTGCTTGCGTCAGACACTTCCACCTACTTCTCAGGCACTCGCTGAGTGCCACTTGGCGTCTCAAGCCGTTACGTCTGACCATGCTGTACGCTATGTCGGGTCGCGCAGCGTCTAGCCATTCACCGCGTGTGTGTCCTTGCATTGCGCCGTAGTGTCTGCTTTCTACGTGCCAACTGAAACCCACTTTAACCCATTATATTGCATATATTGCAATACCGAGCGAGGGTTAATCTGTTTTGGGTTTTGTTTTGCTCGTTATTTTTGTTGCGGTCCGTTAGGTGTTTGCTGATTTCATAAACACACGCAGCCATATGGCTGCCGGTAATTCGCAAGTGCCTCACAAATCCGTTACAAGGCTAAATAACAAACAACAATAATAAAGACAGCAAAAGTCGCATCGCCGACACAAAGTCTAGAGTTACGTCGCGGTCTTGCTCGGGTATATTTGTGTGTGTGTTGTTGTAGCTTTGTGCACCGGAAGTGAAGGCGGGAAAAGGAAATGCAGTGAAAGTGTATTTTTCCGCTTGCAAAAATAGATAAATGTGCGCCCCATATGCAAGAAACCAACGTAAAGAATGATGCAAAAAGCACAAGCAACAACTCACCACATTACTCTCCCATTAACTAATTTTCACCATCCTCTTTATCTAGTATTCGCCATAATAGTTCGTTGCTAAAAGTGTAATAAAATTCGAGTCATAAAATAAAAGGCGAAAAGAAGCGAAGATCATGCAAAAAATTTCTCGAAAAAATATTACTTCGTCGTCTTCTAAAACAAAGCCGTAAAAGTTGAAAAAAAGTTCAAGTAGATAGTCTTCTCCAGCAATAAATTTAAAAGGATAAAAATTAAAAGTTTGTTCTAAGGCAAGAAAATAAAATAGTGCTACCTGTAAAGTGACAACTAAAAGCAGTGCGTGCAAAGTAAAAGTAACGGAGAAGCATGCAAGTGTCATAAAGTAGTTCATGGATTACTCAAGACTGTATTGGATATATAATCTTCTTCTACTCCTGGAAATGTAAGTTTAAATGAAACTGAATTGCAGTCTAATTTGTAAGAGTTTTGAATACTTTTAGTTCACATTCACTGTGCTGGTATAACGAAAGTTGATTTTTAGCAATACGTCTACTATTGCATGTATTTTAGGAATTTTTCGTTGTTGAAACGATTTCGGAGGTACCGAGTTCATCGACCGATTTAATGCCTATTTTTGTTTTCTTCCTGCCTATCCTTGCTTTTCGCTTTTATTGTTCTTGCCTTTATCCCCTGTCTACAACTGATTTGTCTTTCATGGTTTCATTTGTTGTATTTACTTTGCAATTCGAAAATGTCGGAAAGTTTTCGCCACGACTAAATGATTTTAAACTAGTTAAATTTGCTTGGGTTTGCTGTTGCACTCAAAAGTTTGTTTGCTGCTGAGGTGCGCGTAGCGACTAGTTGGCAACTTCTTAGTCCTTCTGACCATAGTTGTATAGATTTTCCAGATTGGTGAGGAGGAAATGGAATTTTACTCTGGTGGAAATGAGAAAATTTCCGTTAGTCCAATTAGAATGCAATGAGCTGGATTGATTGCGAATTTGGGAGCAGCGCGTAAGGAAATATTTCAACTGAGCATTTCCGCGTACCAACATAAGTATATTTTTCTGTGAGCTAAGAACTAGACTTTCTAGTTTGGCAAAACTTTACATTAAATCCTTGTATCTTAATATAAATTGAAGCTAAAACTATTATATACTCAAGCCTTTTCTAAGGTTCTTGTAATTGCATCTTGTAGGAAGTTATTTGCCTCTTTTATTGTAAAGTAGATTATACGATGTATGACAATTAAGTAATGAGACGGATTCCATAAAACCGAATATTTGGAAATTATTCTACAACTCTGCCATCCCCTTCAAAGTAGTCCCCTTCGACAGCTGTACAGCGATTCCAGCGCGTTTTCCATGCTTCGTAACATTTCTGGTACGCTTCGACTGGGACGTCCGAGAGTACCCTCGTCACGGCCGCCTGGACGTCTGCAATCGACTCAAAATGGGTTACTTTGACCACCGATTTTGCTTTAAGAAAAGTCACAGAGTGACATGTCGGGCGAATAAGACGGCTGTTGCAACACGGCGATCCCTTTAGAGGCCAAATACTGGGACACGCTGAGGGCGGTGTGGCACGGCGCGTTGTCGTGATGAAGGATCCAGTTACGAGCGATATCTGGGCGCACCCTGTTGACTCGGTTTTGCAATCTTTCGAGTACTTGGCAATAGTAGACTTTATTCACAGTTTTCCTCGGTGGAACGAATTCTTTGTGGATGATTCTACGGCTATCAGAAAAGGCAATAATCACCGTTTTCACCTTCGACTTGCTCATGCGAGCTTTTTTCGGGCGGAGGGCGCGCGGAGACAACCATTGTGAGCTTTGACGTTTTGTTTCCGGATCTAAGAGCACTATCACTATACACTCTTACAATTTTAGCGTACGTTTATGAAGCTGTTTCTCCCAATCTGGCCCAATTATTATCGCGACGCGTTGCTCTTGATTTCGTTTTTCCATTTTCGTGACGAGCACTACAAACACACGTCTACTTAACTTGTCGCAGCAGGTGAAGTAAACAAGCTAGAATGATGGTACATATATCAATAAAGAGGGGAGGAATGTCGGAAAAAGAAAAAGGTAATTTTAAGGTCACAGGTTTACCACAAGCGCGGCAATAGGCAATAAAATCAGTCTCATTACTTAATTGTCAAACCACGTAAATTTTAACTTTCAAAATACATTTCGGCAGAAAAGACTTTTTTATAGAAATTCCTTAGAGCAAAATCACTGCAGCGTGTCGGAAACTTGCGAATGCATGCAAAGATGTATTCCAAACTCAAGGATAATGTTGCTGCAAACTCCACAAAACACATAGGTACACTATTTTTAAACACACACAAGCGCCCATAAGCTTTTTATGATATGAGAGATCTGTGGTTGTATGGACAACATGTCTGACTCCTTACAAGCTATTCGTGTGAAAGCAAAGTGTGTTACTGCTACTAACTTTTACTGGTTTTGATTTCCACTTTTTTATCGTTTTGTCATATCTTATTGCTGCCGAAGCAGCTGCCACTAAGTGGCTGTGTCAGTATACACTTGTCTCCGCTCAACAGTGCTAGTGCTTTTTATTTGGCTGATGCTTTCTTGTATTCGCTGTTGCACTTTTATACTGCTGTTTTCTAATCGGTTTTCTTCGTTTAAGTATGTGTGTGTTTATTAGTAAGTCTGTATGTGTGTTTTAATGTGTTTTCAGCCACATGAGTGCTAATGTTATTTCGGTGCAAGTTTATGCGTATGGGCTGCCAATCCGCAAAGCAAAGTGCTGGAAAACTTTCGACAAATTTTTCGCATTTTGTGTTATTGTTACTTTTGTTGGCTAATTAAATTCATGACATTTGGGTTGTTAACACATTGTTGTGTTTTTCTCTTCCTGTTCCCTTATTTCTATAGCCTCCTCAAATCGCATAAACTTCAGCTTACTTGCAGTTATACGCCATCAAATATTTGAGAATTGTTCTTGTTACAAAAATATAGTTTAAAGAATAGATGGCTTATGTGAAAAAGCTATAAGCACAATTATTGGAGAATGCCTTCGAAATTAAATCGTATCGGCGAGGCCTATTTTCCATATACATCTTTGAGTAATAACACTATCCTCTGTTTACACTTTAGTGTATATGCGTATATTGTTCAGTTATCTTTATACAGTTTTCTTTGGTTAATACTTTAACATAAATTCTCACACTTGCTTTTATTCACTTTTCTTCAATATTTTCCGCACATTTACACATATGCAACGAGTGTATATACAAAGTTAGCAGCACATTCAGTCGCACAAAGTTGGAACTTTGAATTGTTCTGCTGACAGTGCGTATGAGTGACATTAAGTATTCGAACAAAGTGTCGTGGCTTCACGCATGTAGCATAACTTTACAAGTGCCGACAATTACACAACATAAAAGCCATATGCGTATATCTGTTTGCTTATAACGATGATATAAATATTATATATACTATAAGATATGGGTACATAAGAGCATCTTTGTATGTGTACGCATGCTTTTATATAGTAAGTCGTTTAAGCGTGGTCCTTAGAAACTTTTGTGTCTTCTTGATGTACACGCATATTGCCGCAAGCTGGTATTACGAGTAACACCCCCTCTTCTTCCATCATACCTTCAGCTGTTGTAATTAGAACTCACAAACCGCAATGAGCCCGTAGATCACCGCATGCGCACAGTGTGACCTAACGGCACGATTAGTCTACAAGTAAATCCAAGGCATTCAGTACTTTAATGTACAAAGAACAAATGTGTGATTATTGTTTTTTATTTCTTCAAGGCATTTGCTCTTGTAGGAAATTCTTATTTTATTACATTATTTCTTGGCAATTTGGATGTTTTCATTACATTACTTTTGATGCCAGATAATTCTTCGACACTGCTTATGTGCCAATTGGGCAACGCTATCGGATTCTGTTTAAACGTTTAACTACGTTGACACTTATAAAAACTTGATATCCATACCATACCGGTCATTCCAAATAGGTATGTACGCTTAGTTAATCTACTTTAAAGGCATTCATTATGCATTTTTATAATATTATATTTCATTAACTTTGTATGTAATATGTTCATATGGAAAATATTATACCCATATATTTGACTGTCTATTAGAATAAATTTGGTATAAGGTACAAACATTAGAAAGGTACGTATTTCCTCCTGTGTAATTATATCGGTAGTCATTTTATTACTCCTGATTATTCGGATTTTTTGACTGAATTCAACCATAAATAGTTTTTTAACTTCTTTATATATAAATTACAAAATAAAATAACAATTCCAAATAGTTAAAAGCAATTTTTAAGAGTTGAAGAAACTGAACTTTACCTCTTGAAACTGCAATGCTGACCGACGACCAGATCAGAAAAGGTTATTCAGTAAGCAAAGTTTACATTCCTACACAAATATTTATTGCCACCGCCGTCGTGTTGAATTGCTCTCTTTCATTGCGCACTATTGCAGAAGTACGCATTTTTAATGAGGCGCACAGCCCCAGACTTAGACGTAGTTTGCGAAATTTCCAAGATTTTCAATTTGCAATTTCTACGATTGTTGCTGTTACTTTTGCATATTTCTGCTTGTAGTTTTAACGAATGTTGTGGTAGAAGAAGTTGCTCTTGTTGAGCATGGATTCATTCTTCTTGATGATGTTTCTCGTTGTTTCCTTTGGTAACTGCAACTTGCACTCAGGCAAGGTAGCCAACAGAGTGGATATGAATCAAAAAAATTTTATAAATGTATAATATGCATTCACATGAATGTATGTACACAATAAATTATAAATTTTACTAAAACTGGTTTTTCATAGTATATTTGAAGTTGGTTTGGTAAGTATACTGTATATAGGTGCCTATTGTTATGACGCTATGTGAAAAAAACCAATTTAATAACAAGAAAGCACGTTAACTTTGACTGAACAGAAGCTACAAAAGATTCCTTACAATATCCCTTCAGTCTGTATTGTATATGCCATAGTGATCTGATATGAACAAATTCTTAGGAGATAATAATCCTTGCAAAATTTGTTGGTGATATCTTTTCAAATATTTTGAAACACAAAGACTTGCAAAACTCTTATACAAACCATTAGATCGGAAGTACTCAATATTCCTATTGGCATTCGATAGAAGAGACTATAGAAACATGATCGGAAAACTAACAGGGCACTTTCAGTTGGCGTCACATGCTCGCAAAATGGGAAGACAGATCGAGAAAACTGCAGGAAATGTCTGGAGCAGTGCACCATAGAGACAATGGAGCATCTCTTCTGCATTGACAAGACTACGCTGTATGCATTTGTGGTCCCTGCGGTATGGTACTCCTAAAAAATGATCACTCCTCTTGAATCTAGCAACTGAATTCTAAAAGTCCAATATACAGTATATATTCTACCATTCTGATTTATTGTATAAGTACAAAATTATATAGTTGCCCCAAAATTCTACTCCAGATCTGCTGGTGCGTCCACACAGTGAAAATGCAATGCCAATTTGTGTTGAAGCGCCTTGTCAGCAGCGAATGTTTAACTCCATTACCATTCAATTTTGCAGCTACAACAAAGAATATACTATTTTTCTGTAATATTATTTCCAGCATGAAAGTCAGGAGCGGGCCCATGGGGGTCGCATGCGAGTGAGAACTGTTGGAATTGTGTGTATATATATGAATGTGCAATAAAAGGCCAGCTTACGGCAATTTACTTCCACTAGAGGAAAATAAAATCGAATCCATTAGTCATATTATCAATTTGCTATGAGAGCAAAGTAAATTTATTTGCAATTCCGAGTTAAATGTGTAACAACAATACCAACAACTACAGTTAGCTTTCAAAAGTACAAGTACATTTCAATGTCTGTGTTTGCCCATTTTTGTGGTAAATTACGGGCATTAGCATTTAGCTGTGCAGGTTGGTAAACTTGTAGAGTATTCAATGGAGCTCGCAATGCTTCGCAGCACATACTGTCATACAAATAGCAAACAGTTTAAAGCTTATTTTAAATTTAGAAAATTTGACTGTTATTATAAAATGTTTTTTTATTGAGTGAGTGGGCGATCTTCAGCCAACCAGAACGGTAGATAAATTGAAATAAAATTAAATACTACTGAATGAATTTTTTCAGTCACCTTTTGACTTTAGATGACTTCCGTTTAATATATTATTATTTTAAAAGTCAGAGAGTAACATATTTTAAACAAAATTTTCGAATCTATTATTATCTTTTTTCTTTCCATATTGATACCTGAAAGTAGGCTTTGACGTGGTGGTTGATAATACGACAATTGGTAATTGGTTCCCTTATTCTTTACGATAATTTCATATTCTTCAAAATTGATTAAGTGCAACCCCTAATCACGAGTAACTGATTCTCCACTATTCCGACAATCGTGTCTATGTATTTGGAACAGAACCAGATTATTGTACGGTCAAGGATTGCCTACTCCGCACCATTCTTCGAAATTACTTCAGGAACATTGCAACAACAATTCCTGATGTTCCAATACCGTAATCATTTCAGGCCATTTGTGGTTGAATGCTGCACTCAAAGTCGGCAAACCAACAAAGCATACTCGGTCAAATAGAGCTGTTTTTGCATATTTAATACATTGGCATTTGGAAAAAATATCAAAAAAAGTATATGTTGTATATCAAACATTGACTTTTTAACTTTAGGATTTGCTTTTTGTTTTTTGACCATTTTCATTTGCTTCTTTCTACTTCTTACTTCCTCTTTATTTTTCTTTGCTGTTAAACAATTTGCGTAATTTTTCAAAATGATAAATTAGTTTGGCAATTGCGTTAGAATGGAACATGTTTTTCCTTGTTCTTTTCCCGTGTTGATAAATTCGGTAACAAAAACTTAGAAACGGAAATCAAATAAAAAATCTTTGCAATAGGAAAGACCGAAGAAGATAAGTAGCATAATTTTATCAGAATTGTGCCACCGGTGCGTGACGACTAAATACTAAGTCCTGTAGTGTGGTAATGTTAAATGTTACCAGGTCCGGTAAAATGGTCCCAGTTCGTCGGGAAAGAAATTTAGAATGGATACGGTAGCAATTAAACAAAATTCTTCTGAAGAACTCAGCTGCTGGAACATCTTACTTATTTGCTGAAAGCCACTTCAATTATATTTTATTTTAATCGAAACCGGCTTAAGATATCTTTTAATATATAGTCACTTTATCAAGGGAGATCTTTTTTGTGATCAGTAAGTGAGGTTATCGTTGTGACCGACCTATTTATGTTTTCAACGATTTGAATATCGTTCAAAAATCAACCATATGTCGAAGCTACAATGACTTTTAAACAAAAATTGTATGTTTTAAATACGGTTTTAAGGCTGATAATGTGAGAGTTCGTGAGTTGAAATAAACTTTTTTTAAAATACCTTTCGTCATCGGTTTTTACAGCTGTTACAGTTGAAACATTATTTTTGGTTTCGCAGACTGAAGTTACTGGTGAAAGTTTGTTTACTTTATTTGAGGTCAAATACTTGTATATTTGAGGAATCACTAAACTCAGAAAGGCAAAAAACCCTGGTTATTTTCACATACATTCAAACCAATGAATGTCTCGAAAGCACTAAGAACCCTGAGATATTGGCAACAACAACTGATTTTATCTCTGTGATAGGTTGTTAAACAATAACTCCGCCGTTAAACTTTCAGAATTGTGCTTCTTAGGGTATCATCAGAGCATCTCGTAATATTTTTGGTACAGCAAAACCATTTATGTTTCCTTTTCTAGCATTAAGCAACAGTAGAAGGCTATTTGATGTCTTCTAGAAAAGCAAACTGGTCATTCTAATGCCTAAACAGAGTGGACATAACCTCCACTACAACTTTTTTTGCTTGCTGGAGGAAATTACGAAACAAATAACGCTGGTCAAAGCGAAATAAATGCCATTTTCGCTTTACAGTTGTTAGATGTTTTGCTTTATGCCTTTATTTACGTTTTCGCTTAATTTTGCAATTAATTTTTTCCTCTGCTTTTCTCATGCTGCCTAAAGCCGACGATTTGTGTTTGCACATTCAAAACAAAAATTAATCACGGTCGTGTCGGGATAATGAACGCAATCCATTTGCTATGATTAATTCGTACTCAAAACGTTGTTTTGTTGCTTGTATAACGTAAATAAGTACACTCAGTGTGATGAGTTCGTTGATGAAAGACAAAAAGCGAACCAACTCTACCACATCTACATAATATTACATATTGACATAGTTAATGGTAATCAGAACTCAATCAGATCTAACTAACAATTTCGGGTTTTAAATAAAGTTATAAATAAAGGATTGAAATTGTCCTTACTGAGAAGAAGATACGCAACCGAAATTAATATACAATATTATATGCTTTAAAATTTTAACCTGCAAAATAGCATTGGAGCTCTCGGTGAGAGTCTTCCTTATCATTTAGCGAAAGGAGGATTAAGTAAATTTGGCTTAAAATAAATAAAGCTTAGAGCTATTTAAGAGAGCGTAGATAGCTTAAAATAATTTATTTCTGATAATTATCGAAGAAAACTAAAAACTTTTGACAATAAAAACGACGGACAAACAAATTTTTGTCAATAATTTTAACATCTGAAGTTTCTAAGTGTCTTTATGTATATTGGAAGTAATTCTCAACAATCCCTTTATATAAAAAAAAAAACAAAATTAATTTTGACATCTCAAGATTTGACTCAGCAACCTCTAAAAAAATATAAAAATAAAAAATGAAATAAAAATTTACTGAACAACTTATAAATTAGCCAAACTAGAGAACTGGTGACCTACTTGTCTTTACATTACTCACTCGCTCACGCAATTAACTTCGCTTCTTCGCAGCAAAAAGTTGCCAAATCATTCTATATATATGTATATATACATACATTTACTATCGGCTGTTATGGCAAGAAATCAAGATTAACAGTTACTGAAGCGTTTCACACCTTTGGCGTCCTTTATTTAATCGCTATACTTCACTGCACACAACCCATTGACCTAAAACTTCCCCTTTCTTCTGCTTTCTGATCGTATGCCGTTTCTCTTGTCTGATTTTGGTTTTTCTTTCAAAAAGCTGTTGATTTAAGTTAAGTTGCCCTTGTATGTACTGTTATTTTTATTTTTTTACACGTAAGCAGTTCATTTTACTTTCCGTTTTGCAGAACTTAGTCGATTTTTTCCCACCTGTCTGAATTTAAAGCGAGTAAATTTGTTTACTATCACATCACCCCGCTTTGTGATACGTTTCCTATTCCTGTGTTTGTTACCTAACGCTCTTCCTTTTCATTGCAGCGTAACATGATTTAAATAAAAGTTTAGACGATTGAACGAAAATTTAATCTCGACAGCAATTTGTCAAAGTGTGATTCTTAATGAATGATCATACATACATACTTTGAGGATATTTACACTTTATTGAGTGTTTGTAACCAAGAGTGAAGTGTGTTGTTTGAGTTGGGCACACAATATGCAAACAGACTTTCGTGCAGAAGGACAACTGGTAGGTTGATCCACACAATAAAGAAAATGTGAAATGAAAGCGAAAGTACGTGGAGAAGATTACAGTAGCTTGAGCAAAGAATGCAGCATTGGTATATGCAGTTTTTTGAATATAGTTAAGAATAGCAAGGATATGTTTTCAACTACTACAAAGTAGTTGACCAAATATTTACTATATCTATAGTAGTAGCCCTTATGGGTTTAATTAACCTCACTATCGCAGCCAATTTATCTTTCTTTTTGGCTTCGGGCTCTATTTATGTACGACTAGATCTTAAGTTGATCAGTTCTTTACTTATGTTCCCAGGTCCCTCCTTTAATTAGCTTTATCAGTGGCTATGCTTTACAAGCTTAAACTTTTCGATAATGAATTTACTGCCAACCAAAATGCAACGGAGCTTATGCCGAAGATTTATTTCGCGCTGTTGGTGAGCTAAAGTGAAAAGTCTCGAATTTTACATTCACTAATAACTTATAAGTTTGGGGACTTAATACTAAATACTTACCATTACTGTATACCTATATCCTAATAGCACAATTTTATTATAATATTTTTAAGGTTCCAAAAACTATAATTTTTTAATTTTTAATATTTCTGGTCCAGAAAATCGCGAAAGAACAGCATTTTAAGTCCCGAATTTCCGTTTTTTTTTTAATTATAAACGCTTCAACCCTGAGCTTATTTCCTTAAGTCCTTAAAACAGTAAAATATCGCTTTCTTCAATGGGAGTTCCTCAGCCTTCTATTAGTTGCTACGTATAAGTTTTTATAACAGGTATCCTTTATTTCTGTCGCTTTCATTCCAAACAAGGGAAGTAAACCGAAGTACAAGTGACATTTTCCGCCTTTGGAAAAACTCTAGACTGAACGCAGAAGGAAGGATTGTCTATTTGCGGAGGCAATAAGCAGCATAGGGCTTCCTCATACTTTTTGTCGCAGTGGACGGTCACAAAAAGCTAAAATATAAAAAAGTAATCAGGAAATTTATTATATTAATGAAATTTATTTGGTTTTTGCATTTTAGATGATCCAGTCCAGAGATACCGTGCTCACCGCAAGAGGCCTTTTTTTTGCGGACCTCTGCAAAATTGGCAATATCAACGTTCCCGATAATTATTTTTGGCAATAAAAATATGGGAATATAGTTTAAGATTATCATAAGTGCCAAGTTTCAAATCAATAAACCAAATAGTTTGCTTAGAAAAAAATTCTTGAAAAATGCCTTTTTTTCGACCTCCTAACTGTATATAACCCCTTAATTGCTTGTTTGGTTCGATTTATTGTTCAATTCTTGGTTCTGAAGGAGTTTTATCTTGCATTTTCAGTGGTTCAGTCACTTGCACCAGTAAAAGTTTTCGCAAGCATTTTCTTAATAGATATTCAGAAAAGTTGATCACGGAGAACCTATTCAAATAAAATTCAGTCGAGGCTGTTTCATCTCTATTCAATTTTTGTTAACAATTTGTTGTAAGTATCTGATATTTTTGTAATTTTTCTGTCTGTTTTTGCTTCTTAAACATCGCTGCGCTGACTTAGTACCGAAAAAACAAATTAACTCACCACAAAAAATGAACTGTAACCCATTGAAAATTAATGCCAAATAATGTCAGTCAAATTGATTGAAAGACAGCGCCAGTCCTACCTACCCTTGGGTACCCTTCTAGGAACGAAAGTCACTCAGAATACGTAACCAAATGGTGCGCAGAGAGCGTACAACACATATAGTCTAACTATATAGAATTTTGTGTTAAATAATTTCATTTTTGCCTGTTTCTAGGTGAGATAAAGTACATATATACATTTTTATTTGTTTATAACGACTATATATGTATGTATGTATATGCTTGAAATCTACATCAAATAGTTCGCCCCTTATCAAGCCTATTTGCTGGGTCTCTCCGCTTAAGTATTTTTAAGCTTTTCTCATTTGTTTAAAGTGACAAGCAGCAAACACGTGTACATTAACGTTGCATGCTTATAGGCGGAAAACCATGCGTGCTGGACTTTTACCTTCGCTACAGCTGTGCGACACACATAAACAATTACTGCCTTTTTAATAAATAATTGTCATATTCTAAGAACATGCTGCTGAACACACTTAGTTTAATGTTTGCAAATGTGTATGAAAGCAATGTCTTGTGCCTGCAAAACTTTTCTGGTTAATTTGTTTTTCTTTTCTTTCTTTGTACCGGTAATGTCCATATTTCCGCTCGTTTTAACAATTATTTTTCTAGAACTCACTACCAACCATCTTCAGCGCTTTCAGTTTCTACTATTGAATTTCTTGCCACATTCTTCATTTTCCTTCGACTGTACCGAAGCGTCATGCGAAATGACTTATTGAAACTGTTTCAGCTTATAAATAAGTAATTACCGGAATGGTAAATGAGGCAAAGTGCTGGAAGTCTAGTTGTGTATGGCCTTGGTATACAAGAGACATATAAAATTGTGCATTTCTATGTAAGAAACACATACGTCTATGTATATTATACATGTTTGCAACATATCAACATATAACAGCAGCTCGGCTTAGCTGACTATGTACAAATGTATGTATGTTTGACCAATAAATATTTTTTTTATTTGTTTATTAGGCTTTCACGTTCAATTTCCATCATTTTTCTTATTTCCGCTTATATGTCAATTATTGCATAAAAGTCATAAATTAAAATAAAGTGGGAAATAATTTGCAGAGTTATAGCTCAATTTATTATTTACTAACTTCGAATTGATATATTATGAGAATGCTGGAAGTATTCTGACTTATTTTAATATTGATAAACCCGGTTTCGCCTTCACTGAAACAAAAAACCTAATAAATTGATCTAAATTTACCTAACCTTCCTTTTCGAAAAATTGCGCAGAAAAGTATACTTGTAGAATAAATAAAACACATTTTTTTTACTTGCTTCATAATAACGGGTGATTTTTTTGAGGTTAGGATTTTCATGCATTAGTATTTGACAGATCACGTGGGATTTCAGACATGGTGTCAAAGAGAAAGATGCTCAGTATGCTTTGACATTTCATCATGAATAGACTTACTAACGAGCAACGCTTGCAAATCATTGAATTTTATTACCAAAATCAGTGTTCGGTTCGAAATGTGTTTCGCGCGCGTGTTTTGTTCAGCGATGAGGCTCATTTCTGGTTGAATGGCTACGTAAATAAGCAAAATTGCCGCATTTGGGGTGAAGAGCAACCAGAAACCGTTCAAGAACTGCCCATGCATCAGGAAAAATGCACTGTTTGGTGTGGTTTGTACGCTGGTGGAATCATTGGACCGTATTTTTTCAAAGATGCTGTTGGACGCAACGTTACGGTGAATGGCGATCGCTATCGTTCGATGCTAACAAACTTTTTGTTGCCAAAAATGGAAGAACTGAACTTGGTTGACATGTGGTTTCAACAAGATGGCGCTACATGCCACACAGCTCGCGATTCTATGGCCATTTTGAGGGAAAACTTCGGACAACAATTCATCTCAAGAAATGGACCCGTAAGTTGGCCACCAAGATCATGCGATTTAACGCCTTTAGACTATTTTTTGTGGGGCTACGTCAAGTCTAAAGTCTACAGAAATAAGCCAGCAACTATTCCAGCTTTGGAAGACAACATTTCCGAAGAAATTCGGGCTATTCCGGCCGAAATGCTCGAAAAAGTTGCCCAAAATTGGACTTTCCGAATGGACCACCTAAGACGCAGCCGCGGTCAACATTTAAATGAAATTATCTTCAAAAAGTAAATGTCATGAACCAATCTAACGTTTCAAATAAAGAACCGATGAGATTTTGCAAATTTTATGCGTTTTTTTTTAAAAAAAAAGTTATCAAGCTCTTAAAAAATCACCCTTTATAACTTTTGTGTTTGCAAACTATATTCGAACAAAATCCTTTACGGATATATATAACTTACCATATGAAGCTGCTAAGTTCAAACAAAGCGGCATAGAGGCAGTTCCTTATCGTGCTGTCAAAGAGGCTTTCAATCGACGAAGACGTGATGTGTGACGATCTTCCTTTCACGGGTCCCGCAATGTTTTTCTTCATTAATTCCTATTGGAACTTTTTCTTGATCGGAGAATGGAACGTCTGCTCTGTCGTCATCGATTTTGGAATCGGATTCACCAACTCCCAGTGTTATGCTTTTACTACAGGCTTTTTCAGCAGGCTGGAGAAGTCTTCCGTGTATAATTTCAATATGCTCTGGCCTTCAGCCACTTGATCACATCTGGGAGTTCTACAAGAGTATGCTCCTTTCTCAAAACATTATGTTAGTTCCCGCTTTTTTTCTTGCCGGCCAGCTTGTCTAGCTCACATATTTCGGCCTCTCTCCTTTTTTGTCTGCAAATGCGTCTCACTTCCCTTTTTAGCTCTGGGTGTCTATCACATCCCACGTTTGTGGTCGATTGTATTGTTGCGAGGTAGACATACTGTTTTCTCTCCATATTTATTTACGTTCGCTTTTTTGACTCGCTTAAGCACATTACAACAAACACTTTCGCCGTCGACACTAATCACCGGAAATTGGCAAAAAGCCAAGTGACAGTTGTGAAGAATGAGCAGCTTGAAAGTACATCTGTATATACATATATACCGAAGATATGCAGGAAAATAAGCAATTCTACCATACAAAATAAATAAATATTCAAGCATCAATGTCAATCACAGCTAACAATAATACAATAACAAATAAAATTCATATTTACTTTACTGATAGTAACCGAAGGACGCTAGATAAGACCAATGACGCAATAAGGCACAGTATACTTATGTATGTGTATTTGTAATACAAGGAAATGTTAACGCTGCATGAGTACAATTATTATTACTTAGCATGGAGGGCGAGGATAATATTCATTTACTCCATTTACATATATATGGGTAAATATGTATTTTAGCTTGAGTAGATTTCATTGAAAATCCAAAGTACTGCTGAGCTATTTCGCAGTTTCCGTTTCTGACACAACGCTGCTTAACTTGGGCTGCTTAAAATCCTCAAGCAACCGTTACCTCTTTTTGTAGACGTCCAATCCTTGTTGTTTTTACTCTCTTTTTTGTCCTATTCTGCCATATTCGTATTTTTGTTGCATTTGTTGTTTGCACATTTTTCGCTCAGTTGTGTGCAACGTTGACAGTCGGCGACGTGGGGTTAATGTTTTATACGACATTAAAATGCCACAGCAAGACTTCTTGAACACTACGTTGTCATGCCAGTGGAGCCGGCTCAAGCTCGTGGCAACTTTTGCCGGCTGCCACTGCTGGTTCTCACTTATCCTTGCTTCCGCCTCCTTCCTCAACTTCGTTGGTGGTCGTTTTGCATTCGAAATAGCAGCAACGTGACTGACTTACTGACTGACAGTAAATGACAAAAATCAATTATTTAAAAGCCAGCAACAAAAACAACTATAACAGTTTAAACAACATCCAAAAAGCAGCACGAAAGGCCAACATAGCGAAATAATTGTAATGGTAATGGCATGGTCGAGTAGATTTTTAATATGTTAGTTATTTTAAGAGGATGTTGTTTTGCGTATTTTTTTCTGGACTTAATATTGGACTTTAATTGATTACTTTTCTCTACTGTACTTATTTCCATTTCGTATTTTTATTCTATTTTTAGATGACAATTTTATTGAGAATATATCGGTCGCGAAACGCCTGAACGTCAGCCAAGTTTTCAATGATACGTGGAACACCGCCTCCGATTTTGAGAATGAACTGAAAGTGAGTGAATATAATTGCCATATTTTTGGTATAAATTTTGTATGGACCCGATTAACTCTTCGTTTGAGTCTTTTGAAGACTTCCACGTAAAACATGGCTTTGGTGGTTTGTTTCATGGTGGATTGTCAAAAAAGACAATGAACATTGTTTTCACTTTGGATTTACTCACATATCAGCGACCTCTTCCCGGCCCTCCAAAAAGGTCACGTTTCAGCGAAACATACCACTTCTTGCTAAAGCAATATTCTGGTAAGCCTGCTTGATCACATCAAATGTCTTTGTCGCAGATTTACCGAGTATCACACAGAATTTAATCGCCCTGCTCTAACGAACACTGCATTTTTGGCCTGCACCACTCATAGAAACACATCGTTGGAAAATGTTTGCCATTACTCTCCAGGTGCTCGGAGACAACTCGTTCGTTAGCGAGGAACGCCCTCTACTACTACTTGTCTTTTATATTTTTTGTTTCAAATCTTCTGAAACTCCATCAATCCAAACCACAATAGTAATGTTTATCTTAGTTTTCATAAAATATCTTACAAAACTCATCACAACATCAAAATTACCCCTTATAGGGGTATCATAGTTTCATATATGAGCAATCACATGGAGCTGTCAATGCGTATGCACGTATACCACTTCAATATGTCTTCACCCTGACTCAACAGCCAGACAACACATTGATTCCTAATCTGCTTAAAGTATACTTCCCTGTCACACATGTTCGATAACTACCTTGGTGGTGCTGTACACGTATTTCTGCACATCCATGCACTCAAAATAACATACTTTGATGTACTGTCTGCTTGTTGGTTGTTTGCCGCGCGTACTAGGCAAGTCTCAAGTGTTTGTAGAGGATGCAACTGCATATCCTTTTTCTACAAATCACTAGATGTTTTCATATAATTGCTTTCACATTGTTTTAACTCTGCTTCTGCTCTGTGGGGAACACGTGGTGTCTCTTATCCTGCGTCTTCTTCAATTTTTAGAGACACAGACGTTCATATCACTTCACTCTACTATATTTTTCCCCATCCCTCCCGCGGCGCAGCCACTTAAGCACATAAATTCTGCAATGACTTTGCGTGGCTCTCTGTCGCCTGTGGCATTCGCCGTGCTTGAGTTTTTAAGTTTGCTACTTGGCGCCATTACCGCCCTTGCGCTCTGCTGCGCTTATCTTCATTCCCGTCACTTTCATTTTGTCTGACATTCGCGTGCGACTCGGTACTTCTATCGATTTCACACTTTTATTGCTAGGAATGGTTGCAGGTGGTCTTATCTTACCACCCATTTAACACCTAAACCTTGAATGTTTATATCATCTAAACATATCACATATTTTTTTACAATTCCTCCATTTCATTTTATGCATTTTCCACCAACTTACGGTTGTTTGTATGTATTATATGCACTCACCTCCTCTCTTTTCTCTTCTTCGCCCGCAGGCTACAAGATGTCTCAACCGGTATGTCGAAATCGTATCACTGGCGTGGAAGTCGAAGACTCAATGTGCAGCCGTCCCCAACTGCCGGAACTATCGGTGCTGTTCTGCAACACGCACACCTGCGCGCCAAGGTAAGTTTCGCAGTGTTTTCTCGCCAGCCGCAATATCAGTTTTTATCTCTCACATCTGTCATCCTTTTTGTACTTTCGCTAGTTTGCTATCGACTATCGAATTAAATTTTACTGTTGTAATTTTTTATCAAGACTAAGTTTTAGAGGTCGTTCGAAAAAGTTTACAGTGTCGAAAGAAAATTAAATGCTTTATTAGTGAAAAGTGTAGGTTCTGGAGTAATTAAATTTCAACACCCAGTTCCTGTCTTGTTGGCATACAAGTTGAATACATGAAATTGTTTTGATGAACAGCAACAACAGCAGCAACATCATATACTATTAGTATGTGTACGTGCGTGGTGGGTGAACTCATATTCAAGACCAAAGGCGTATATGAATGTGGTGCAGCAGTGTAGTTGTAGTATGTAGAATTTTAAGATATTTCGCAACAATGCACTTCACAAATACAACAAAATATAAAGTGAAAGTTATTTACGGTCACTGGCTCACTTTCAAATATTCAAAAATATGCAAACTATGCGTACTCTTACAACTATTTGTAACGAAATTTTGAATATACAAGTATGCCATAGAAATACGAGGGCTGTCCGATAAATAACCGATCTAACCATGATGCACGCGAATTTTTTTTTTTTTTATTTTTCTACATAGTCTCCTTGTAACTCCACACACTTCTCCCAGCGATGCTCCCATCTCTGCAACCCTTCCAAATAGTACTTGGCGTCTTTGTCTGCAAAATACGAGTTCACGAAAGAGATTGCCTAAGTTTAAGTTGAGGAAACAAAAAAAGTCGCTTGGTGCTAGATCCGGTGAATAAGGTGGATGGTCAAGCAGTTCGAACCGCAATTCGTAGATTTTCGCAATGGCGACTGTTGAGGTGTGAGATGGTGCGTTGTCTTGGTGGAACAAGACTTTATTTTTTTGCAAATGTGGCCGATTTTTCGAAATTTCTTCCTTTAGCTTGTACAATAATGATTGCGTAGTATGCTCCTGTTATAGTTTTTCCTTTTTCAAGATAGTCGATAAAAATAATTCCATGGCTGTCCCAAAAAACACTCGCCATCACTTTCCCATCCGAATACACAGCTTTAGGTTTTTTTGGGGCTGGATCCCCCTTTTCAATCCACTGTTTAGATTGGTTTTTTGTTTCGGGCGTATAATGATGAATCCAAGTTTCGTCTACAGTTATCAATCGGCGCCAAAACTCGGTCTTATTGCCTCTAAACTGAGCCAACAGAGCGCTGGAAATGTTCATGCGCGCACGTTTGTGGTCTAGCGTAAGCAAACGCGGCACCCAACGCGCGGACATCTTTCTCATGCCCAAACCTTGGTTTAATATGTGACAAACAGTTTCTTTTGACATCTTCATAATCTCAGCTATTTCCCTAACTTTAATCCGGCGGTCGTCTAGTACCAATTGATGAACTTTAGCGATGTTATCGTTAGTGGTTACAGTTTTTGGACGCCCAGGACGTTCATCATCTTCCAAGCTCCTGCGACCACGTTTAAATTCAGCTGCCCAAAATTTTACGGTGGTAAACGATGGTGCAGAGTCACCATACACAGAGTCCAACTCATCTTTGATTTGTGAAGGCGTATTGCCTTTCAAAAATAAAAATTTAATTACAGCTCGATATTCAATTTTTTTCCATTTTGGGGAA
This sequence comes from Bactrocera dorsalis, assembly GCF_023373825.1. Lineage (NCBI taxonomy): Eukaryota > Metazoa > Arthropoda > Insecta > Diptera > Tephritidae > Bactrocera > Bactrocera dorsalis. Next base: position 11,000,278 of record NC_064303.1, on the reverse strand, counting down.
ATCACCGAAATAGACTCACAAAAACGACTGTCAACAGATAATTGCGCAAGATAAATTTCTGGATTTTTTTTTTCAGATGTGCCGCTAGCTTCACGTTGAGGTCGGTTATTTATCGGATATTCAATTTTTTCCATTTTGGGGAAATCACCGAAATAGACTCACAAAAACGACTGTCAACAGATAATTGCGCAAGATAAATTTTGAAGTAGAAACTTTTTTTTCAGATGTGCCGCTAGCTTCACGTTGAGGTCGGTTATTTATCGGACAGACCTCGTACAAGGCGGCTAAGAGCAGCTTTATTAAACTTATTTTTACTGTGGCAAAAAATAGTAAGACTTTTTAATTCAAATCTCGCGCCAAAAACCAATTTGTCAACGTATATATATTTTTTTTTTTTGATTGGTGTGAATGTCAGTAACATCTGTGCCAAATGTCACATCAAAATAATCATTAGTGTTTAGTATACGCTTGTCTATCTGAAGTACATAAAGTGTATTCAGCAATTTTTATGAAATTGTTCAACAAAGAAGTATCGCAGTATTTTCATTACATTTTTTTTTCTCCTAGATACGTGTCCTATATGTACTTTCTTTAAGAAAAACATAAGCTATTTACTTTAATTTCGTTTCCGTTTCGCTTCAGATGGATCACTGATGACTGGAGTTCATGCAGCCGTTACTATGGACCTGGCTACGTGAACGTATGGTGGTGTGTACGGAGGAGAATAATGGCATCAAGACAACGGTAAGCGCAAATTGAGTCATAAAATAGCAATAATGTGGCAAAATAGAAAAAAAGAAACCACCGTAGAACAACAGAACTTGCGAACAGAAAGCAAAAATTAACAACAACAACAAGAAAGTCTCAATGTTATTCGTAGCCATGTACACTTACTCAATAGATATACTCTACTCATCGCGTACTCGCGCGTGTTGCCACACTTTTTACACTTTAATGCTCTTGAACTTACCATTTCGAGCGCTTTGAAGACTATCAAAAAATTCTTCAGGCAGCGAGTCCGTCATTATATTCATAATTGCTACTGAACGTTTATCCCACCCACTCAATATTTGTTTTGATATTATTGGTGAGTATGCTCAGTTACTTTAAAATGTAGTGTGTTTGAGCTTTTGCAGTAGAGGGTCAAAAAATTAAAGCTCGCGTTGCTGATGTTTTTTAAGTCCACTTTTCTTCTATTATTTGATCTTGGGCTATTTTCGCTGTTTATCCTTTTGCCCGTTTTCCCGTGGTTAAGAGTTCAACTTTTCCTTTATGTTGTAAAGCTTTAATTTTTCTGATATTCATTATAAATAAAGTAAAGGTGAATGGTAGATCCATCGTGATATAGGAGTGGCAAAATATGATCACAACGCTAGTTTCTTTTCAGTAATTAAGCTGAAAGAAAATTGTCTATCTTCTGACGGTGTTCAACGATAGGTTTTTAGGATGCATTAACTGAGTACGTTATTATGGACGGGACTTATTTTGCTAAAGAACACACTCTCTTTTCCCTCACAAACACTATCTTCCAATTCCAAGGTTAGAAATTATCACTTATTTAATTTATTAAATCTTATTGCCTCCACTGCGCGCTTTACTTCAGAAGGTAAAATTTCAGAAGGAAAATAAATTTCGGGTAAATTTAAGGTCATCTTAATATACAGTCCCTGGCCAAATTATTAGACGCACTATTGATTTTTATGCAAATCTCAGTTATCAGTTATCTCTTTTCGGACTCAAATCTTCACATGATTCAACTTTTTTCTTAATACGTCGCACACTAGCTTCAGACAGCTTCAATCTTCGTGAAATTTCACGGTTTTGTATTAATGAGAGCCTTGACTTCGGCTTTTTTGCGTGGTGAAAGGTCCCCCACTTTACCCATCTTAAAAGAGAAGAAAACGAAAAAAAAATCACGTTAATAACTTTTCTAAACAAAATAAACACCCGAGAAGTCAAAAGTCACGTTGCAAATACAAAAACGATACTGAAACACATCCACACTGTTAGTAATCACGCACGCAACCGGGGCATGTTCAAACATGAATGCGACTTCTCGCTGTCATAACCCTCTACCTACTATTGTTTATTATTGTTACGTCTTTTTTTGAAAATAAGTAAAGAATACTATTAGTCAAAAAGGTTTGGCTATAAAAATTAAGGTTTGTCTCATTATTTTACACTAAAAGGGCTATTAAAATACATAGGTAACTACGAAAAATCAGTGATGCGTCTAATAATTTGGCCAGGGACTGTAGTGGATAAAGTGGTTATTATCTTATTAAATATCTATTCAAGAGATCGATAAAGAGTTTAGTCGAATATAATTACCAAAGTTGTGACAATGAACTATTACAAAGATGTAAGTAGCACAAGCTAAAAACTTGAACGATAGGATATACTTTATTTTATAAGATTACATTTTTATTCTAATACACCTCATTAAATCTCAAAATCACGAAACAGCACCAGCAATATCAACAGCTTCCTAGGTACGCTGTCGGCCTTCACTAACATAGCAGGCTACTCGTCACACTTGTTAAAATCCAACGACTTGTTGCCTCGTCTCATATTTTCATAATCCATCTACCTATGTATGTATAGTATAGTGCCCACATATTCTAAACCGTTCCAACCCGTGCCTTCAACTCCGCTAAGCCTTTCTGTTTTGCTGCACTCATGCGTATCCGTCTGACTATACCACATTTGAGATGAACTGAAGTTAGCTGCTTGAAGGGGTTGTTGTACAATGTACATAAATAAAACTTTCGGGACGACGAACGCGAAAGCATAACCCACTTTATTAAAAGCTGCTAAAACCCGTCATGCTCACACGACAGGAAGTGGTGCAAAATGTTTATACACATAGTGTACTTATGTATACGTGTTTTTACCCAAGAGAACGATATATACATATGTAGTACAGGCTGTGTCTAAAAAAACCCCGACGTCACACCCTTTTCAGATCCCCATTGCAATGGTTTGTGACGTCTTAATGCGTGTTCGTCTGTTTGTTGACACAGGAGTAACGAAAAAACCAAATATTTGCATAAATAATATGTTTTATCGCATGAGCATAAGTGAATCACTTTACGTGCATATAGAGAAGTCTTGATTAAATATGGTGGAAAGTGTTGCCATCTGAAAGGTTTTCAAACAAAAAGTTTACCTTACTGAAATGTTTTTCGCCAAATATTTAGTAATCCACATTGGTCTCCCCTTTGTTTTATATTGATATAATATTTAATAAAACGGGATTTTCAATAGGGACGCTACAAAAGTAGACCGATAGTGATAGCAAACGACCTTTTTCCGGTTCTTTCGACCGTTCTCTTCAGTAAGGTTTGCCGTTTTATCCTGGAAAGATGCACGATACAACAACGAGTCAAAATTATTAAAATTTACTACCGAAAATCGTATTCAGTGGCCTCAATTTCATTGTCTTGTTAGATTAACAATAGAACATCTAATGGAAAAATTTTAATCCACGGGCACAGTTCGAAATGTTTCCGTCGCAGTGAGACAAAGAAATGCCTGTAGTGTCCAGAATGTTGCTGCCGCTAGCACCGAAAGCAGTCTCTCACACGTCGTTCTTAAGCATTGGGCATCTCTGGGACGTCTTTGTGGTGAATTCTGCGAAAACTTCTGGCCTACATCTTTACAACTGAAGCCGCCTGACCACCAGAGTCGTCGTATGAAAATGATCCGGATTATCATCGAAAAATCATCTTCACCGATGAGGCTCATTTTTGGCTGAACGGCTTCGTCAATAAGCAAAATATGCGTCATTGGTCAGGCAGCAATCCAACATTCACCATTGTATCCCAAAAAAATTACGGTTTGGTTGGGTTAATGGGCCATTGGGTCGTACTTCTTCCGTGATTATCGAGACCGGCACGTTATTGAGTATTAGTATTCGACTTCCTAGAATATTTTTGAATATACATTTGCACAAATTTTCCAAAAATATGGTAACCCGAATATTTGCTTTAGTTCTTATACGAATGTGAGTTCTGTGTCCCAAGCCTTTGCAAATGTTTAGGCCACATTACTGAAATATGTAAATATGTTTATCATTGAATAAAAATATGGGCATCTTCTCCACACTTCTCGGCATTTACTGCGTTCGCACCCAATTCATTATGCATACGTAAATAATTTAACATAAGCCAAATAGTTAAAAGTAAGCCCATATGGCCATAAACTTACATGCATACGAGAGTCATCCAATGAGTACTTAAATAGTCAAAATGTGTTCGTCTGGAACGGTAATGGCAACTCAAAATACAATACAATAATGCGCCAACTTACACCACCGCCATTACAACTACTCCAGATTTGGCAACCAACACTTTTCTTTCAAACGTTTTTAGTCAAGCAAAAATTTTAATCGAATGAAGATATCGTTAATATCGTTACCACGGCATGCTACTTTAAAAACCTCCAGAAATTGCAGTTAAAAAGGTTAAAATAATGGAGCTCAATCTATGTCGAGAAATAAACCGCCACTTTTTCCAAAGAGTTCTGTTTCAGCTTATGTACTTATCAAACCGCCCTCGTAAATACTATCGTCATCCTTCGGTTTTTAATCTGTTACTCAAATGTGCTCCCCATCTGGCTCTGTGCACTTTTTTCGCGGTGTTCCCATCTTCGTTTTCGTCGTTATTTTTACGAACGAATTTGCATATGGTTGTGCCTTTTTTACAATGTCGATACCATTCACAATTATCTATTTACTATAGCAGTTATATACATTAGGGTGTCCCTTATATGACGGAAAATTTTTTTTTTTTGGAAATTCAAAACGCATACCCAATATATTTTTTATAAATGTAAATATATACTCAAATATAAATTTTCATCTTTCTACGACGAGTGCAACTCGTGCCGACCAACCCCCCAAAGTTTTCTTTGTCTTAGTATATAGCCATTATTCTGAGATATAGCCTATCTATTATTTGTGTTACTGTAAAATTAATTAAAACGCTATTAAATAAAAAAGTGGTTAGGTTAGACAAATATTTATTAAAAGAACCTTAAAATTAAGCAGGATAACTTCTTTTTAGAGTATTTTTTTTACAATCTGGATATAAGTGCCTATGTTCCTGGACACATCGTAATAAAAATTGTTTTTGCTCTTCTTCGGCTGTGATTAGTCCGTTAAAGTCTTGCATTAATTTAACGGCCCTTTCAGCAGTGTCATTTACGACTTTTAACTGGCTTACTTTTCGTAAAGCATCCTGAAAGGCAGCATTACCTTCCCAAGCAGATACATCGACGTGGAGAAAGCTTACATCTATTTGAAATCTTGAAAAAAAATGGATGCTCCGCATAGAAACAAAATCATCCAGAGTTTTATCTGAAACAAAACAAAAATATATTAAATTTTAAATAACAAAAATAATATACATAAGATCTGTAAAAATTAGACTTACCAAACAACGTATTAGACATTTCTAGCGTCGATGGAATGTAGCGTTTTCCAATATTCGGACTTTCCTCTCTGTTTAAGTTGGCAATAATTTTCCTTTTAGTCTCATTATCAACTGTATTATCAAAAAGTGATAAACTAACAGTTTCTTCACAAAGGTACCATAAATGCTGACTAAACTTGCTTATGGAAGCTTTAGATATAGCTGCATCAACTTTTTCATATGCTTTCAATGCTTTCAAAAAGCACAAATCTTGGTTTGGTGCTTTAGTCGCCACCGAGCATTGAAGCCATGGTTTAACATACAATGTTACAATAAACAAGCAAACATCTTGCAGAGCCTTTTTATCATTAGCGTTCATACGAAATTGAGACTGCAGTAAACATATTTTCAATGAATATATTGCTCTTGACATCCATCTTGCCTGGTGCATAGCTCCAGGAGGTCTGATTTTTATTTTACGTTCTTTATCTCCTCCCAAAAATACTACACATAGCTCAACCAATTCCCGATAGTCATCTCTTACAAAAGATTTGTCTAGTTCTGCCTTATAATACATCAACAAGGATGTAATATCAGTCTCAGCAGTATAATTCTGTATGAAATCAAGGCAGAGTTCAATATTATTAGAATCGATGTTTTTCCAATTGTCTCTAAACTTTTTGAAGAAGGGAATGTCAGGACTATTAGATACTTGTTTCAGTTTGATTTCAAAGACAGATTTTAGGACCAGCTCATAAATATGATGGCGACAAGCAAATAGCAGCAACTCTCTCTCTAAAATCTGCTCTAGAAGAACACAAGCTCCACTGAAACGGCCGGTATTAGAAGCAGTTGTATCGCAGCACATTATCTGTACTTTTTCATTAAGATTCCAATCGGAGAGGGCGATTGAAACGGCATTGGCTTGATCCTTACCAGAAGAACTGTCTAGTTTTGGTACTGCGAGAAGCTGTTCTCTATTGTCAAATGAAGCAATAATTGGTAAACGTTCTTCTTTTGAACTTCGCACGTCCAACCCAGGTAAAAGTTTCCCATCCCAATGAACTGTTACTACATCAGGTATATTGTTCTGAAAGTCAGCTTTTATTGCTTCTGCTCTGGATTTTCTAGTCTGAGTACGAATTCGCTGAATTGAGGACTTGTTGATGGTGAAATCATCGCTACTTAGACCAAGTGCCTCTACGACTGCATGAAGAATGTAAACAGAGTCTCTTATGCTGAGTTGACATCGATCCAATGTCGCAACAAGTTTAGGTGTTACAATATTTTTTCGACCTCTTCTTTTAGTGCATGGAGCTTCTTCTGGTACTGCGTTTTGTGTATCCAAAATCTCTTCTTCCCCTGAATCATCTGAGTTTATTACATTAATGGCTGTTGAAGTTGATGGGACTGCCAATAACTCCCTATGTCTGACATTTCTTTCCTCTTCTCCTATCTGTCTTTGTTTAGCTCTTTCTTCTTTATCCGCTAACTTTCTGTCCACACCACCAAGACATCCTGGTCGACCTGGCTCCCGTTGTTTCATCAGAAATAGTTTGTCTTCCTCTATTTTTATCATATCAAAAGCATTAGCATGTGCGATATCAAATAAGTTATCAAGATTATTCATAAAATCATTTTCACGATTTTTAAACGTAACTTGAGTTTTTTTGATATTTTTTTGCAGTTCTCTCCATGAATGATATAGGTCTATAAGTTTCTTTACGCAGTTGGGAAATGCTTTTGCGGGAATTCTTGCCTTTTCCCAATATATGATACACTCCCTAATCACTAAATTTGCACTTTCACTGACAGTCAATTTTACTTCTCGAATATTATAAAACAATACAGCGAGAACTTGTCGATTTGATGGTAATTTTGCACCACTAATTTGATGGCTAGGCAAACCGATAAGGAAAATATTTTGTTTATCATTTCGTAATTCAACCGACATCTTTAAGCATTAAACAATTGCACTCTAATGACCTGAAACATAAATACGAAATGGCAATTACAACCCGTAGCTACAGGTTGCAGGGCTCAGTTGCGCGGGTCTTGTATGAACAAGTTTCAATCGCAAGTCGGCACGGGTTATCGTTGATAAAACGAGCTGATATTTTTTTTTAAATAGTATTATGCTAAAACAAAACTTTTAAGAAGGTATGCATAAAAAATTAAACACTTCGAAATTTAAGGGACACCCTAATATGTATATACTAGTACACACCTACAAACAAACGTTTTTATGCAAATTTTTATCCCAAACACGTTTAAATAATTTATAATTCCTTATTATCTTATGTCATTTAGGTTTATGCCCACTTGCCGTGGTGTCATGCAAACAACAAAAAACGCACATCTCGCCGTATGCCAATTGAATATTTAAATATTATTCTACCATGGAATTCCTGCCACCACTCAACTACTCCGATATGCCCTGCGGCGTGTACACCCATATATGTTTAAATACATGCTTATCTTTGGCCCAAAATATAAAGCTCGCTAACCTGTGGGCAGGGCTTACAGATGCGTGGAGTAAAATGCAAATTCGCCGATGGCAGACACAGCGCTAAATGCGACCCACTTACGAAGCCCGCATCGTTGCAGTAATGTTCGACGGGGGTCTCATGTCACGATGGTACGATTATTCGCGGTAGCACTCGCATCGGTGAGTACATAGCTTTAATTAATTAAAAAAAAAAAAAACATTAAATTTATAAAAATCTCCTGTAAAGACATGCTTTCTCTTTTGACTTTATAGTCGCATGAATGCGAATGGATGATGAAGAGGATGGCTCGGCGGATGTAGATGACGCTGAGGAGGGCTCTGATGATCCTAGTGATGTTCTGCACCACAATATGCTCATCTATCGGTTGGTAATCTGCATCATGAAGAATCCTCGAAGTCACGTGACGAGCGACTAACTGTATGCGGTGTTGTCTATGGTAATTGTAGTAGGGGATCCCTGCTGGCGATCCAAGGTGAGAGGAAAAATCTCTTGAATACGTCAAAAAACCTATCTGCCTTCAGATACAGTTAGGATAATAAATTGACTTCAGAAAGACTTTGTATTAAATAGGTTTTAGGGTAAAACAGTTCATACCGAGATGGTTATAATTTTTCGAAGGCCTTCCACTATGGTCCTTAGCTATTATAATTGGTGTATTTTTGTGATTTGGTTTTGGTTTTGGTCCTGGTCTTGGTTTTGGTCTCAGTATTGGTCTTGATTTTTGTTAAAGTTTATAACTTCATTTTGATAAGACTTAAGCAGGGCACTCAGTTTTACAAATAATGTTTAAAGATACCATGCTCCATACATCATGCATTAGGCCTTTTCCCACTCAAGTACCATCCTAAAGTCTGTTTGGTCCTAAACCAGCTTATATTTCAAGTTACTTCAATATATGCTGAACAAATGAGGCTGGTTATGTCTACTTATCTTTCCAAACTCTAAAACGTGTATTTAACTAATAAAAAGTTGTATACTCGTATATCTTCTTCAAACTCCAAACAATTTTTGGCATATATATGTATTTCAGACACGTGTATTGCCAAACATTAACAACAACTCACTTCATCCTAAGCTTTTTGTTACTGTCAATTAGACCACTTCATCTGCTTCATTATAATCGTGTATATATTAATTTCCCACAAAGTTGACGAATTTATACTGGGTTGCATGGTTGTAACTTACGGATTTCTTTTTGCTATTCACCTTCACTTTCTCCACCCCCAATGTCAGCTTCGTCTGCTTCGACTCGCTTTCAGGGATCATGAGCTTTTTGTAGCTATAAGTTAGTTGCGAAAATCGAGTATACTTAGAACGGTATCATTCGAAAAGCATACTTATAGCAACTATTCGAGCTTTTTTACCTTAAAGATAACCAAAAACTTCGATTATAAATCAGTCAAATTCTATCATCTTTCAAAGGTACATTTTTTTTTCAAAAATCATGGTTATTAAGTTTCACTCCACCTTAGAACTCGTAACACTCTTTCAAATAAAAAAAATTGACATAACTATTTTAGTATAAAGGTTAGATTTTAAGTTTTCTAATTAGCCCCTATTGCAGTGAGTAGCATAATAATTGAAATACTTTCTGGTTTTATGACTATAACGGAAGTTCGTGTAACCCACGCTCAGCACACATAATTCATTCACTACACTGTGCACCATATTCATTACACTCTCGAGAAGTAATGACATAGAAATTATAGTTACTTTTGTCCAAGACCCCACATGCCGTAGACAAAACAATAAATTATTACGAAAGCATTTGGGCAGGAGAGTGACGATCGTTGATGACGTCGAAAGTTATCGCATTTGCTTGATGACAATGTAGTAAACAGAATAGTGAATTGCGGTGGTAAACATGAAATGACTGCTTATTTGCTCAAAGGCCCCGAAGCGTGTGTGGGTCATTGAATGAACGACCAAATGAAATGACTGAGCACACTGAATGTGGCGCCACTAATGATCCTAAGCGCTTACACTCAACGCAAAACCTTTATTTAATTATATAGAGTTAGGTTTATAGTCCTGTTATTGCAATCATTTACCAAGCGTTGGTACTCATACTTGCTGCTCGGTCCCTCTCGTATCAGATCAAGCGCTGCTGATAAGCTTTACTATGTCAAAACGAATTCAGCAATTAGTGCGGTTAATCGGACACAATAATTGGGACAAGAAATATAGTTTCTATGCTCTAGGGGTTACCAATATTTTCCATTTTTTCTTTATGTTATTTGTTCGTTTGCCGTGTAGTTCGGCAGTTGCACGTTTTCACTGACCTAGTAATCACAATTGATTGGGAGGGAAAAGAGAAAATAATAACAAATAATAACAGCATATAATTGACAAATGAAACTGGCATCATGTCCTTTTCTTTGTAGCTTGAGAATATACTTTCGTAAAAGCTTCGCTCGCATACTTATCTTGATGTTGTTGCTGTTGGTATATATTCTGTAGATGATGGAATTTATCATCGCCAACCAATTCATTGTTTGCTGTAAAGTGCAGAAAAGAGACAAGCCTTTGTGACCAAATTAAACTCAATTAATAAATCGCAAGGTTTTCTTTCTTTTATGCCCCGAAAATTTGAATTTAAACAATTTTAATTACATTTATTTGATATAGCCTAGATATTGTTGTTAAACAAAAAATAGGCAATTTATTGACCACTTCACTGGCGGCTGGTAGGCCCGTTTGGTGCCAAACTCAGTCTCATTGGTTTTTACGAAGCTTTACCAATCGGATTTTATACTTCTTCCTCTTTTACTTTTTAAAAATAATTGCCAATTCCATTCACAATTTTTTATCATAACAATCCTAACAATCTATCAACTCAGCCTTAACCACTGTGCTTAATCGACTTTGAAATCAGCAGCCGACCTCCTTAACAGCTTGAGATCTCGCATATGCGGCAGTTGTAGTAGGCCAATAAACTATTGCTGTTCTTGTTATTTTTGCTCATTTTATTATTTCAAAGATATTTGCCAGTTTATTTGCTGCTGACAGCAAGCTTGGTGGAGAAGAGACTTTGTGGCGCGTCGCAGTGTCGCCACCAAGAGTGTTACTGTTTCAATGTGGTTACGAAGTCGGCAGTTGGCACCAACCATAAGCATTTTGGTTTTATGCGACAAACGTTTTTATATTTCATGAAATTTTTTGACAACCTAAATGATTTGTTGGCATCATGCGTTCGTACACTTTGTTTAAAAGAAATAAAATTATTCTGATTTTTATTACATTTCTACTACACAATAACAGTAACAAGAGAGTGCGCATCGTTTACACTAAACTTAACAGGAGTCTCCTTGATATATTCGAAGGTTGACGGAGCAGATTCTTTGGCAGATTCTGTGTTTGATTATTTTAAAGAAAGTATTTGACATTGGTTTTTGTTTCATTAATTTTTTGGGGACTTTCCGGTTAAATATGTATATTATGAGTCACTTTATAATGATTAGACTAGATTACTGGAAAGCTGCATAGTATGCAATAAATAAATGGGAAAATACTTAAACCTGAAATCTTGCTATCTTTGGGGCTAGACAATTCGTAAGAAGGCATATCTTTTATTGATATTTTTTGTTTTTCGCCTACCAGTGCGATCTTGCAAATTTTCAGTTAGCCCTTTTTGTATACATACGAAACCACTGATATGTCCCTTCGCTATTTCAATAGTTCTTTAACAATTTGGAGCATATGTTCTGGATAAAACTTTGAAAATCGTTAAATACGTGTCTTCATTTTACCTGTACCGTATGAAATAAGCGTTTTTCCGAAAATTTAATACTAATGGGCTCTTGCAAAGTTTCATGAAGATCCGACGTTTTCGAGCCAAATTTTTTTCAGCCATGATTCCAATTTCAGGCTCAAAGTGTACATAAACAAACAAAATTGCCACATGTGAGACAAAGACTAATCTGAAGAGATTCAAGAGCTGTCATCTCATTTAGAAAAAAACAACAGTTTGGTGTGAGTTGTGGGTCGGTAGAATTATTGGTCTATATATCTTCAAAAATGATACCGTTGAGAACGTAACCTTCAATGACGACATTTAACGCGCCATGATTACCCATTATTTGATGTCTGCAATAGAAGCTCGTGATCTTAGCGACATTTAATTTCAACAAGAAGGCGCGACTTCCCATACATCGCGTCATTAACGGATTTATTAAGAGAGCACTTTGGTGAGCAGATAATTTCACGGTCAGTCGGTTGGTCAATAGATCGTGTAATATCACAACGTTAACCTTTTTTCAGTGGGGATATGTAAAGTCTAAAGTCAATGTGGACAGTTCCACTTTGATTCAAGCAAAACATCACGCCTGCCATCCGCCAATCACCAGTCGAAATGCTCGAACTAGTCATAGAAAATTGGACCCAACGGATAGACCATCTGAGTCGTAGAAGCGGCCAATATTTGAGGGAGATAATCTACAACAAATAAATGGGAAAGAATTAAATTTGGAGTTTCTGTGTTTTTTCTTTAGAAAAGTAGGGAACCTGAAAAATAATCACTTTTATATATAAATTCTTGAGCGTCTGGTTCACATAACTTAGACAATATTCAACGTATTTGTTGAGGCAGGAGCAAATATTCATGCTATAATAAAAGCACAATTTTAATATGATGATAGATATTACATGACGTCATTCAAGTAATGTTCCACGGGAAGATTATAAGTAAATATTTATAAGCATTTCAGTTGCTATGTGTGTGTTTCTATCTTCATATTTTCCTGAGAGGTTTTTTTATCAGCATCAGCATACTCTTTTAGACTTTTACTAGTTAAAACGCTTTTCTTGCTCAATGTAAAATGTTATTAGAAAGATTTTGAAGTCTGATCACTCCTTTCCCTTTTCGTCAAATCCAAACTTTATTGAGAGACCACTGTAATATTCACTATAGTTGTGGACCATATCTGTTACTCACGTGCCCAAATTATTGGTTTGGATTTTCCACATCTTACACCGGTATCGATTTGGTGCTGAGAATATAGTAACTTTTTTTACAGCAATGACTTAGTTTTCGTTTGTTTTGTTAAAATTAGTTTGCCTATTTAGCTAATCTGAATGTTAGCATAAAGTTGGCGACGATTTTGAAGATATTGGATGTATGTCTTAGTAGCACTGTTTAATAGGCTTGCTGGGGTCGTTATTAGTAATCCAAAAGAAACATTTATTGGACAACTTGATCTTCATGGTCTAAACGTGAAAGATCTAAGGCTTGTTAAGAGGTTATTTGCCGGTTACGCCGATAAGATATAATGAGATATGTGTAACTGGTAAATCCTGACTATCCGTTTAATTAGGAGTGATTATTAAAGTTACCAACTAAGTTATCAAATAATCACAATTTTTATTAGTTCTACAAAAAAGATCTTAAACTTACTGCCTTAAGAGCTTTCGTATTGCAAAATAAATATACATATTACATTTTACATATATTTTCTATTTCAACTCCCAAAACACTCGTCGTAAGCAGCAAGGTGCGCGAGAAAGCAATTGACGTTCCAAATACGATCAACCATAGAATGTGGACAGCAACATCATTGAGAATGAGGTGAGTCAACAAACATTACTGAGAACGATGTACAATGAACGAGTACAAGTTATACCAAGATGGATAAACAACTGTCCAGTGTATTTCTAATGCAAAGAAGTTTTTATATTTACAAAAAAGCATCTGAGATGCAATTTCGTGGTCCTTTATCTACCGCTGGTTCTATTTGCTGAGTCCTTACGCACACTTATTTTTTCTGTGTTAAGAAATGTCGAAATCTTGCACACGAAACGTTTTATGAATGCACATGCCTTCCGGTTGCTTATTGGAATTTATTAGATGTACGGTTAGTTACTGTGGGCAACAATGTTTATCAACTTTTCCGCTTCGTTTGCTTCTCCCACGTGTCGAAGCTCCGAAGAGTGCTGCTAACTTGCAATTGCAGAGCTGAAGCACTGACATGGTTGAATGCTGGATTGCTTTTCTAATAAGATTTTGTCAATCCGTTTATTCGACTTGTTGGTATTGCGTGCCAGCAAGTTAACGCGCATCCTTTTCATGTGAGCGGCGATTACTAGCGACGTTTTGTGCAATCTCGATTGCAATGAAAACAAATATTACAGCATTTTAATGTTGTCAGCGTTCATGTATGAAATTGTAAATGCTTCCATTTCGGTTTGTGTTGATTTTGGAAATCGAATTTGTTTTCTCGAATCCGTTTTGATTCTAGTGTTTCATCTGTGGCTTTCGGGCTGTTTTTTCAGTTTTTTGTTTGTTTTTCCATTCTCATTTCAAATGCATGCAATTTTAGATAGCACTTGTTACCTTCTTTTACAATAAAATAAATTCTCATTTTCTTCATAAAAAATTATACTTTTGGGTTTCGATATATAAGTTTGCAACCATCTTCACAAGTTCGTTGCTATTTTCAGTTGCATACTTATACAAAAAATGGCCCAAAATATATTATTCAGAAATATTTGAATATTAGCTCGCACTAATTACATATCTCGTTTTTCTTATCACACTTTTCGGCGTTCACCACTTTTGACATATTGCTTTCAACTCCGCATCATCGCTCAGCAATTGCAATTAGTACAGCAGGTGAGCGAATATAGCTATGGCTCGCTGAAATCCACTGACTGATGGCAGCAGTCGTGCAAATGTTCTGCTGATGCCATACTTTCAGACGCTACTCAACAATTCGCAGGGAAGCTCATCCAACGTGAAGAGATCCAAGTGGAAAACGACTACACAGAACAAGAAAAATAAAAAGTAGTAGAACAATGAAAAGAAGACCACCAGTTGTCGGTTAAACTGTCAGGCAAGCAGCCGGGCGAGTAGACAGGCAAACTGTCACCGCGTTTGGAACAGAGAATTGCAGTCAGTGGATAGGCTTTCTGTTGGTTTGTACGCCGCTTGTATTTTCACTTAACCCAATGGATGACCAGGAATTACCCCCTCTCTCTCAATTATATTATCTTTGCTTTTGTGTCTGCCTAAAAGTTTAACTGTCAACGTAGAAAAACCAAGGTAAATACCAAGAAAACTGAGTCTCAGCGCCATTTTGTGCCTTGTTATTCTTCATCGCGCTTGTTTCTGGTTACTTTTTTCCTAATAACTTCTTTTGGTAAATTTTCTTTGTTGTTGCAAATATTTATTTGTCGTTTATTTAATTGTTGTTTGTTTGTATGTTAGTTTGTTTGTTCACCTTTTCTTTGTTTCATTACCTTCACTGTTTATATAATACTCACTCATTTTGTGTTATTGTGGTTTTGTCCGTCACTGTATTGCACTTTGCACAGATAGCGCCATCATCATGTACCATTCATTTTTGTTGTTATTGTTATTGTTAATATAGTTCTACACAGAATGTTTCATCAGGTGTTTGCCTTCTTTCAATCTCAATTTTGTTTCATTCATTTTTTTTTGGTTTTTGTCGTTTTTTTCTTAAGCACATGGTTGTTTGATTAATTTCTTTTCAATTTCTTTTCATATTCTTCATTTGTCCATTGGATCGTTTACGTTTAAATTATAAACTTTTTTCATAAAATATTTGAAACGGTTTTTCTTGGTTTAGAATTTAAAATTGTTTTCTTTTTTATTGAAATTCATAATTCATTAACAAAACCAACTGAACAAAATTTTTAATTTACATAAGAAGTTTGAGATGGAAATAAAATTGAAAATATGAGAAATATCCAAGTTAAACAAAAGATACAACTTTTTAAAAACACGGAAAACTAAAACTGAGCAGAATAATTAAAAATTGCAAGGATAATATTTGCTCGCGATTTAGAAAATAATAACATAGCCACAGGCGCATTCTGTATTCTAAACAACCGTTGCTACAGCAATGTCAACTATGCAATTGCTAGTTTAGTTGGCAGTGTTGCATGTAGTGGATGAGACATCGCTTGGCGCACAATTCGTTGGCATCTTGCACTGCCCAACAATAATAACAAACGTTGTAATACCAACTACGGCAAACCGTTTCGAGCATGAATGCACAGAATGCAAATTAAAGTCAACTAAGAGAAAAAATTATTTAAAAATGAAAAACAACAATTGTTTTCACTATTGTAAGCAATTTTTCTAACATTTTCGATTTCTTTTTGGTTTTTCTTTCTTTGTATATTTCTTTATTTTCTAAACAATAAGGAATACATATGAACGATTATGCATTTAAATGGACAACACATACATATATTATGGGCGGCCACAACTGTAAAAACGTCACTCAACTGAAATGATTTCCAAATACAAACTTTTTGAATCTGAACACTAAACACAAATTTTATTAAGTTACTCATACAACATGGTGTTCCGCAATTAATTGTTTTTTGGATGCGTATACGCCGCGGTTAGCAGCTATTCTGTAAATAGTTATCATATTTCGTAAAATGCTGAGCGATCGCCAATTAT
Organism: Bactrocera dorsalis; assembly: GCF_023373825.1. Taxonomy (NCBI): domain Eukaryota; kingdom Metazoa; phylum Arthropoda; class Insecta; order Diptera; family Tephritidae; genus Bactrocera; species Bactrocera dorsalis. Next base: position 10,983,926 of record NC_064303.1, on the reverse strand, counting down.
TAACCAAGTATTGCCCATAAAATAATTTAGTTTTACAATTGACCATTAGACCATTGCAAATTTCTTTAAAAGATATTGATGAATTTGAATTCAGTAACGCCCAACAAATGGCAAATATTACGCTCTTTTAGATTTTTAATAATTTTTTTTTAACAAACTTTTCTAGTGCTTTAAAATTTACGAATACTACTGAGTTAGCAGGTTTTGGGTAATTCCAGGTTCTTTTCGATATAATAAGCCCAAATGCCGAAATGGTAAACTGATACATAGAGTAGTTTACTTTCCTAGACGATTTCCAGTTGACCTTTTTAATGTCCTGAAATGAAAATTGGAGCAAAAATTTGCATTCCTTTTGGAAAAATATTAAAAAAATATTTAAAAATATTAAAAACATTAAATATTTTGTAAAGGTTGAAAAAACGGAGAAATACATATTTTTCGATTAACCAACGACCCAGCCTCTCCTAAATTTTGCGATTTTACTTAAAAAGTTATTCGAAACCCGCTAAAATATATGCCTTGATTCTCAAAATGCCGCCACTTACACAGACTAATTTTCAGAATTTGTCAATCAAAGGATGTCAGGTTATCTTCACATACTAATCGTACTGCTTCTGATCATCAAAAATTTCTATGGAAACAAAGAGTAACATTTTAAATATGTCCATTTGTTGTCAGACAAAACATGTGGGTACACACGCCCACAAATATTGGGTTGTCAAAAAAGTCTTGCGGTATTTTCCCTAGTTGGCGCTGAAAGCGCGTAGTTCTAGTTTTATTCGTCGCATCGCATCATGCTATACCTTTTTGAAAAGCTCATTTCACGCGCTAACACGTGTTTGATTGATTGTCGTTTCTTTTAAGTCGTTCGTGAGTTATAGCGTCGAAAACATGGAGCAAAATTAAGAGAAAATACTTCATATTTTACAGTACTACTACGATAAAGGCAAAAATGCATCTCAAGCCGCCAATAAAATTTGTGCAGTTTATGGACCCGATACAGTTTCCATTTCCACCGCACAACGATGGTTTCAACGTTTTCGTTCTGGTGTAGAGGTGGTCGATGATGCCCCACGTTCCGGAAGGCCTTTCGTCGAAAATTGCGATAAAATCGCTGAATTGGTCGAAAGAGACCGGCATAGTAGTCATCAAACCGTTATAAACCATTTGAAGAAGCTTGGAGTCACTAAGAAGCTCAATATATGGGTGCCACACGAATTGATTCAATAAAAGTACTGCAAGACTTTTTTGACAACGCAATATATACTAATATAGAGCTGAAACATTGTTGGTTTCATTGACGAAAAATTAAATATCCATGCAAAAATCGGACGCAATGAAAAACGATTTAAGTTTTTATATACAAATGTTCAAGACACACACAGAAAAACATGTATAATAATTGTATGAAAATGTTCTTTCCACTATGAGCTTTCCGTAATTGCATGCAAATATCTACTTTCAACTGCCGCGAGCAACCAGCGAAGGCCACTGAGAACTGCACACGAACAAACATATATGAGCATATCTCGGCGACTGTAGGTAAATGTGTGTGTGTGTGCGTGAGTACTCATGCTACCCACATTCTCATACGTCCCATATACATATGTATTCATATAGTTGGGAAGATAATGGAGGGCCTTGCGGCTCCTTGGCTTACAATGAGCATCAGTCAAGTTCCATACTCAAAGCATACATAACTAGAGTTAATCTGCCACCGAGATCATGCTGCTGCAGATTATTTATGGTTGTATACACATATATGTATATTTGTTTGTTATGGTCAAGTACTGGAACGCGAGATTTCTAAAAGCAATGCGACGAGCAATTTTTGTAGCAATTCAGCGCAACTGTGCTTACATCTACCGCTCTATTTAGAGTTTTTATTTATTTTTTATTAACTTGGCTCATTAGTTTGCCTGCTTACCACTGAGCATCTGCATAATTGTTTATGGGAGTTTTATTGTTGTTGAATCATGCCAGCATTTCTTACCCCAAACACAGTTTGCCTTTGGGCGCTGACCTTTTCCCACGCATTTCACTTTTTTACAGGCTTTCTTCTATATACACACGGTAGTGATGGTAATTTTTTGTTTTTTTGCTCCAGTATATTTCCAAGCTAGTTGCAAGTTGTTTTGTTTGGAGTTTACTTGGCTATTTCGAGCTTGTATCATATGAATATGGAGGTACTTCCGTTGCATATTTATTATCTTCATTTAAATCAAATACAATTTTTCGACTTTCTTTTTTTTTTAATTCAACTCGATACACAACCGAGACCCTTGCTACTTCTAATTCACGAACAATTCCTTTTACACAGGCCCTCACCACTATTTTGTTATTTTCCATTTGGAACATATTCATACAGATTAAATTCAAGCTAACGGATTCAAAACAGTATATTACAGTAAAAGTTTGTACGAGACAATTATATAAACTCAATACTATCATTAACTTGGGTAGACTTTTGAAATGTCACTTTATAAACCAAAATACATACATATTTTTCATATGACAAAATTGTCCGATTAAGTTGTTAAATATATACAACTTGTATGTGTGTAGGTGTAAATATTTTCAAAATATTTAAACTAATGAAAAAAATTCCTAAAAATGCGAATTTAAGCGTCTCTCACACATATTGTTGTTGACATTGTCATTGTTGCAAGCGGTTTGTCACATGCCAACAACAACTATTGCAGCGTATTTCTATAAGTGGGTGCGTACGCACTATATATTGTATGAGTGTATGTGTGCACTAACGTGTTTTCTGCGGTTATGTTGGTCGCATTTTATCGCAAACACACATTATATAAAGCGACGAAAATGGAGACCAAAACGGAAGCAGATTATTTCTATTAGCGCCAGGGAACAATGAGAATGTGACAATGAATAATTGTTTCAATAAGCCCAAAAATACGCGATATGCAAATGTGAAAACGTCAACGGGTTCATAACGATATCGTTGTATGGATTTATGTAAACACGTAAATATTTTGCACATACTATGTGTGAACGCTATATATTAGTACATATTTGTATGCTTTCATTCTCAATTTGAATTTGCATCACTTATGAATAAACAAAATAAAAAGCAATAAATTAAAAGTATTTGTTATCAGTATTTTGAAAATCCTCGCTATTCGTAAAATCCTCATATACATGTTTAGTCATGCTGTGTATTACATAAATCAATCTGATATAATAAAATCCTATAAATGCCTACATACTAAGCTGTATTTTATGACTTTCAAAATAATTTTATTTAACATTTTAACGTCTATTATCTCATGATAGCGAAAGTGGATAATCCTGCATATTTTAGTTTTAACTATGCAAATCAAATGCAACTCAAGTGATTGGTATAGTTCGGAAATATTTTTTATGACAATTGCAAATAAAATTTCGAATTAAGTTAATTCTTATTTATTATACCACAATATTCAAATTAATTTAGTAAAATTTTAATTTTGGGAATACTGATTCTTAAAATGTATAAATCGAATAAAAATATGGTTCAATTTAACTACTCCCTATTTGATTGCTGATTTATAATTTATCCCCCAGTTAAAAATCTTTTTATTTCTAAATCTTTAGAAATATATGTACATAATACCTATAACAGTCTTAATTAATTTTAGATGATGCATACTACCGTTATGTGAACAAAGCTATTATTTTCTGTGGCAATATGTTGCAAGGGTATAATAAAAATTAAAATATCTACTTTTAGAAATATGTTTAGTCCGACTTCGCAGCGTGATTTAAATTTTAATAAATCAATTAACAGAAATTTGCGAAAAATTTTATCGGAATGTCAAATATGCGCGAAGTTTTACGTTTTTTATTTACGCCAAAACATTTGCACAATATCTACATGAATTTGTGTGTGAAATACATAAGCGAATTGGTGGCCAAGAACCATTCAAGCTTGTGTTATGCTATACAACAGAAAACGGAAGTGAACAGCAATGCAAGACATAGCGCGCCAAAAAGCCGTTTAGTACAAATATGTAAAATATTATACTATATGCCCCTGAATATATTTTACTACGTCCCTTTGAGGTCGCTGTGAAAATGAAATATCTAAATATTTCCAACCAAATATTAAATCATTCTAAAGCGGCTATTTTTTAAACCTCAGAACTTAGGTATACTATGTTTATTTGTAAATAGTTGTGTGTACTACCCTGGCAGAGATAAATATTTTTTTAAATCATCATGTGGTTTGATCGAAAAATCATAGATAAGTGCTGTACATATTTTTATTTTTTAGTAACTGCTTAATATAATTAATAATAACCCTCAACTTTCAATATATAAAAAAGCATCATAAAACCCCGTTTAATGTCAAATTAAAGTGCAAAAAGTTAAATGGCAAATGCAAAGTAGTGCGAAGGCAAATTTCGTTAATGTGAATCCACAAACATCTTTGTTAAATGCAAAAAAAAAAAATACTCATTATATGTGTGCAATTCCGTCTGCCTGAGAGCGGAGCTTAGCTGCCAAATAAGTGTGTGAAAAACATTATAGAATTACGAACGTATTAGTCTGAGTACACAACGTGGCAGTCAGCGTTGCTTCTATTTATCTGTCTACTTTCCAGTGATATATTTAGGAATTGAAGCGTGCCAATAAAATGCCAACAGCAGCAACAGTGACGATAGCAATGGCGTCAGCGTCATTGTTAGTTCCAGTCGGTTGTGTAACGCTTGGTATGCTTGGGGATGTCTATGCTGTTGCAGACAGTGAAGTTTATAAATATTTAAGCAATATCAGCATGTTTTTGTGCATCTCTATTTGTTAGCACACATTCGCATGTGTCATATGAGCTATTATCAGGGATAGTCATTTGTATTAGCAAGCAAACGCACACGCCAATATCGCATAAATTTGTTTTTCATTGTAAAGTGCAAGTCAATTTTGCATAATTCGAATAGCTGCACAATAACATTTTCAACATTAATAAATTCATATGAATTTATGTTGTGGATTATAGTTAATTGTAATATTTAATCACAAAATTTGGAGTAAACAGTTAACGGTATCATGACATATATAGAGTAGTATTTTAATCCAGGCATAAATGCTCTATTCCGTGTGATGAGCTATAGAATTTAATGCGGCGCAGCGTACACATGGCAACTGTATTACCCCAAAATATAAGTATTATCAGCACTCTGGGATTCACTTGTCGGTACACAGTAGCAGGGGAGAAAAATCATAAAGTGACTGCTCATTTTCCGTACACAATTGTAGTTAACTTTCACACCAGTCGTAGTTGTCAGCCAACTGCATCAATAATGATATATTATTCCACACTCTCTACTGCATATAACCAGAAGGCAGTGCCTATTCAAGTACCTGAAAATTGATAAAGCGGCAGTATGCCCGCAGGGAGCAATACCAGTTCCCTCTGAACCTGCGCGAGCTCAATGAATGCATAATTGCTTCACAATACAACAGCAATAGAATGGCAGTAGCGAGTTGTTGCCATTTACATGGTTTTGCAAGCTGTCGTAACACTTTTGGTCCGTTTTGTATTGTAACAAATTGCAGCATTCGCAGAGCCTGCCGGTAGACCCTTACTCGAGGGAAATCAGCAAGTCTGCTACGAGTAGTGTCATAATATTGTCTCGACACATAAAGAGTAAATGGAAAGGGCTGTAAGTATGCAGAAGTGAGTTGTTGTGTTTGGCGCATAATCTGTTATTAACATATATTGAATACATTGGATTGGAGTTTCGAGAGATTTTAGTAACAAAATTACAAAAGCTGGAAAATTGTTGGGAAATACCTAAGAATAAGTAGTTTTATTTCGAGGTTATTTTATATGTGATAAACTTCAAAATTTTCTGAGCCAATGTGGCTGTTTTGTCAAGTAATCGCCTTCAACGCGCATATATCGACATATTGGTGATGGAAAAATGATGGCGAGGGTTCAGCTCTTATGCAAGAAACTTTATGTTGTGGTCATAAACACACATACATTTTCAAACACAGACATTTTTAGAGTTCAACAAAAATACATAAGTTGCCTCTGCCTAGACAGTGTTGTATGCCTCACGTACAATTTAAAGCATGACAAGTTTAGCTTCTAACGATTTACCACTATTTTGGTCAGATGTTGCTTGCCATGACAACAAAAGACAAACAAAAAATAAATAAAATAATCTTGCACTCTTTAAGTCCCTCACTTTGCTAATTCAATTAGCTATTTTAGTGCTTTCTACAACCTCATCATTTGTGGCCTTTTCAGCAATTTAGCGATTCGAGAGGACATCACATGCTGCTCGACAAGGGTCTATATTTAGGCATCGATTTGGAAAATTTCGAACAGGACGAGCAGATGCGGCCACAAATCGACACTGATAATCTGTGAACCCTTGTAGCGTCCGAAGTATTTGCTCCATCATCTGTAGTAGTCACGAAGGACGGCCGCAGCAATGAGTGGCACGAACAGGAAGCAACAGACCATATAAGCGCCATCACTAGAACAACAACAACGCTACTAACAGTTATGAAAGCCGTTGGCGTAACACAACTAACATACGCCTCACCACATTCACAGCACGCCAGATGCCAGAAGCGGAGCTCCGGCTCACCACACAGCAGCGGTGGCCACAAGTAACCACGTCACGTACGAATGACGTATCGGCGATTGGTCAGAGTGTCCAGGGAAGTGTGGTTATGCGGGCGCGGCAGATTTACGGGTAAGTGTTGCACAATTTTCAATTCAATACTTGTGGCAATGCGTTGCTGTTTACACTATACATAGCAGGCGATCAGGCGGTCAGGTGATCACAATCTAAAAGATAGTCTCTGGTTTTTTTAGGAATAAAAATAACAAATCAATAAGATAATAATGCTTTACAGACTAATGGATGAAAAAATATTCATTTTTTTTTTAATTTTGAAAAATTTGAAATTAATAAAATCTATATATCGACAGAATTTTCCTAATATTCAAGAAGTATAAGAAACTTTAAAAGTTGAAAATATTGTCAGAAGAGTTGCCACCCGTGTAAAAAACTAATAATAAGGTTGCCACTGTTAAAAAATTTAACTCAACAAAATGAGTAACACAACAAGATCAAAATGTTTATAAGAATTTCTACGAAAATATAGGCTTACAAATATATTTTAAATAGTTTCGAGTTGTGCAAAAAAAAAAATAGGAAAATTTTAAACTAAATGTCAAAAATCCAAACAAAACTTTCTAAAATTAAAGAACTAGCAAAGTTAAAATTGTATGGGGAAGGTTTCCATCTCTTGTAAATAAAATAAAATTAATTTTTGAATAGATTAAAATATCAAACATTTAAAATATTGATATAAACTTTATTAAAATTCAATAAGCTTGGAAATATAAAAAAAAAAATCCCGAAAACGCTGCAATTATTCCCAAATTGACATTCTGAGGTTTGAGTCAATTTATTCACGTTATTGACATAGTGAAGTGTGCCTCAATTTGCAATCTATCTGCACACGCAGAAAAAACAAATGTGTTCAAACCACGCGCCATGGCGTATGAGCAACCACCATATTATTTGTATTGCAATTTAACCGTCCATTAGATTTATGAAGCGTTTTGCATACCTATATGAGTGCGCTATCACATTCATATGTAGATATTTTTTACCCAAATATATAGTTTTATAATATTTTCCTCAACCATTTTTTCATTAAACAGCGTCGCTCAGCTTGCCTACGTTTGCGCCATTACACGCCCACACAAAAACGCGCTGGAGTCACACGTGGAAGCGGACGTTGCAACGGTGGACAATGCGTACCGTAAGAATTATGCACTAAGCATGCCTGACACGTTTCAAATGCGCGGTCATGAGGACTTGTCCATTGGGAAGCTGGCGTGTGGACTTTGTGTCAGCCTTCGCATTGCTTTGGACGCAACACGGCCATGCAAAAGCGTGAGGTGAAATGTCCCTTTGAGAATGGCACTGAGGCTACGGACGCCTCCTCATAGCGTTCCTCTAGATGACAGGAGTGTTACAGCAAGCGGTGTAAGGTGTTTTAGCGTGTCAGCCATAGTCCGAGGTGAGTGTGCCTTCGTGTGAGTGTTTACTGACTTTTTTGTCATCTCTGACTTGTTTTCAATTTTCTTTACTCATTTATTTTTTTTATCTACATATCACTCGCTATTACAGTGCAATGCGAAAAGCGGTCGGCAGGGATTTAAATACCGCATTTTACAGTGTGTTTGGGTTGGCACGCGCCGACCAGCAGCCAGCGCTTTTCGCTATCAGCCGTGTCTTGCAATTATGACAGTGGGCAAGAGTCCGCGATGTTTTGCAAAAAGCGAGTAGAGTAGGAGGCTTATTAATTTAATCTAAACAGTTCCATCAGTTTGATATAAATTTTTGTGTATTGAAAATGTAGTATAATATCTAATAATTATAACATAATGCCTAAACTAAATAAATTAATAAATAAAGATACGCTTAATTATACAATTAAAAGCTATTTGATGGGCTGATAATTTTGAGGGTTTAGTAATTTGCTATTAATAAGAAAATATATGTTAATATTGATTTTGGAAATAATATATTTTTATAAAAATGAATAATATTATATTGTTATTTATTAGAAATGACCTTTCACTGTTTTTGTTGGTAAGTATAAAATTGTAACATAACTTTTCTTTGGAAAATAGATACAAGTGTTGAGCCGAATTCGTCAAGGTGATTCAATATAAAAAGTGAAATTAATGCGAAATTTTGATGAAAATTCAAGTATAGGACAAATAATCCAATTATAGGGGAATCTGCCTGCCAATAGAGTTGCGACTTCAAGTAAGTTGGAACTTTTGCCGCTTATAAGGGCTTGTTTCTTATTTGATACGTAACAAATACCATCGATCAGTCGATCGAAGAGACAAAACAAAAACTGCTGAAGAAGCTGAAGACCATTCCAAAAAGTACCTACTTATGAAAAGTGTTTCGAGAACTGCAAAAATCGTTGGCATAAGTGACTTACATACGGTGAGGATTACTTTGAAGGCGACAATATAAATAAATTTGCGCTTTGTTTATTATTTCTGCGTACTTTTTTGTTACAATGTAAATTTAATCCATACTGCTAACTTAACAACAATAAACTGCTATATACATTCATGCTCGTACTCATATAAAAAATTGATTTTGCCAGTGGCTTCGTAAAACATTTATAGCACTGCAGATTCGTTTCATTTGCCTTTTGTCTGACGGCAATGCGTATTTCATTGTGACCTACTGACTTTATTGTAATGATTAAACTCAGTGTGTAAATATTCCATGCAGACCCAATCATATATGCATATGCCTATAAATAAATAGTTAAGTCGCACTTTATTGTCCTATTTGATGCTGCCACCAACTACCAACACCGTGTATGATTTACGCCTTTAGCCTTATTTATGCAATAACTGTATCGTTTACATATACCGCTGCTGGACAATGAACTCCATATTCAAACGTTCAGGCACACACTTTGTTCAGCCGCGTCATACACTGCGTATGAGTAACGCTTTTAGGCAAATCCTTAAAGAGTTATGACTATGCAGTAATCGTTATTTGTTATCGTCGTTACAAGGTATCGGACAACATTGCAGCAATAACGTGTAACAATCAGGGTAAGTATACAGTGTATAAAAGAAAAAGCTGAGCGTTTAAAAAGAAATAAAAGTAACTTTCATTTATATAGGGAATATACGTACCATACTCCAACAACTTAAAGCAAAATCTGCGAATCTTACTTTTTTATTTCATAATCATTCGCGTTTATTTTTAACCTGACAGTTTAAAGGTAAGTTGAAGTTAGATTTCAAATTTAGTTTTCCATCGATATATGTACAATATAGTGATGTCAAAATTAACCGATTGAAATTAGTTGAAAGTAAAGTGCAGAATGAGAGGATTTATTGTTGTAAACATAAATAAATTGAAACTAATTAACTATAATGTATGTATGTACGTGAACTAGTCCTTCAGTTTGTGAAGTACCGAAAATTGTCGAAACTGGCGGCATAGAATAGAGCTGTCATACAAACTGAACGTTCAAAATCATATCCTTTTGTGCAAAACTTTATTATTATTATTTACTTGATGAATTATCTTCGCGAAATTTTGCATGTATTATTAAGATCCACGATAGCGCAAACCTTTAAGGTCAGGCCACTATACAGGTTAGGATCACCCTGTACTTATAATTCAGTATCTATTTTTAAATTCGTTTCATCCTTTCCTAATATGTACGATATGTTTGGTTACTGCACTTCAGCAACAAAACATGCTTCCTAATTGCATTATTGAAGCAGTATATTCCTTCCCACACAGCTGTCTAATATAATCGTTTTCTATTATTATCTCAATGAACAGAACCTGTGTACGAATTATTTACAATAACAAAAACAAATAGACTAATTGCAATACAATTTTCATAGCAGAGGTTAAGTGGTTGCTGCAGCACATCTTAATTAGCATATTGATGCAAATAATTTGCAATAATGGCACAAAAGGAAAGTATGTTTGTGTTAAACTGCAATGAGACGAGTTGCATAGAGCAGAGAGTCAGCTTTCAATTGATAGAAGGAAGTATGTATGCATATATGCATGTATATATGCATGTTAATTCCAATTTGTCTACTATGAAGACTTAAATTAGTCTTAACGAACTAACTATAAACTGGACACATCCTTATTAAGAAACACTGCCTACATATGTAAATAAGTACATATATGCATGTGTATTTAAAATTGCTGCTGGAGACCTGCATATTTGATAAGCTTATCGGTAAACCAATTCTTGCCAGCTTTGTTGAATAATAACTGCATGGTTTGCGTAACAAACAGAGGCACAACACACACACACACTCATAAGCTTGTTGAAATGTTTAAAAGTAGGGGAATTTAGTTGTTGCCAAGTGGTTTCTTTCGCACACATACCATGTATATGTATGTGTGAACATATACTATATGTGTATGGGCACTTTTCAACTTTTACCAAGTATTTGCTACTTTGCATGTGATCACAGTCTCACCACTGCAGCTACTGACCGCTGCCGCAAATATATACAATATGCAAAATTTAATTTCCATTTCGGCCATCGGCCTTTTTATACGCCACGTACATATGTATATATCTTCACTTTTATTCTAACACCTCTTAATATATTTACATATTGACAAGCGAGTTCACCAAAAATATTTATGTAAGTGTTCTTTCCGAGTAGGTGATTAATTGAAAAAAAAGTTTGTCGCAATAACTTTCAATAAATCTCAAACCCACAGTCGATACAATGTAAACTCAGCAGTGTTGCTCTACTTTTATATTCATATAAGTTTTGTGTTAATGTTGCTTTCGTTACTGTGATCCAAAATGGGCTACAAAGTATTCCTCAAAAAGAAAACTAAGAGGTCCCATTGTGATGAATAGACCTCTGCCATCTGCCTCATTTAGATTAACGAACCCTTAACTAGCGGCTATTTGATGACAACGCGAAATCGACTGCCGATCATAAAGAGCCTTTTTGAAAAAAGAAGGTTCTATATGGCAAAGGTAGATTATTGTAAGGTAAGTCTTTAATAACTAAGAATAAATTTTTTGTACATGGCCATCTTCCTCAAGCTAACAATCTTTAGCAGTTGGGTCTCCAGTTAACTCAATGATTAGTTTTAGTCGGCGGAGTGAACTCTTTTATAGAATTTCTGGTCAGAAATCGAGCTATCTTTCAAAAGTAGCTTTACTTGGAGAGCAGCTGCAAATCCAAACAAAGTTTTTAAGATTTATGATCTTAACGCAGTTCGTTTTTAAGGCAAGACTATCCAAAATTATTCTAGTTTAGTATATAATATTTATTGACTCGGTTGCCAGGAGTACTGTTTAGTATATTGTCAGCTAGAGCCACAACACTCAGTAGTAAATTTTCAGTTTAATACTTCTAGGTGCATTAAGTTCTTCCATAAAAAGACAAATGGAGGGATACTGTTGTTAGTCGAACCATAAATCGTGCAATACTATTTTTTACTCCGAAAATGTTTTAGGGTCAAATACTTTCAGGTCAGCGACTTTAAGAGTCTTTTCTCCTATAAAGCCCTCTTACAATTTCGCAGTGACCAGGACATCAACAAAAATGTCAAACCATTTTTTATGGCAACATTTTAATATATCGCCATGCGCTTTGCCAATTAGTAATGTAGATTTGTATGTATGTGAAAAAGCGCTCAACTCGCAATATGAGCTCTGACTTTTGGACAATGTGCAAAGCAAATTTTATTAAATCACCAGCAAAGCTAAGTAGTAACTATCAAATTTGTCTCGACGTTGGCTACACTTCATTTCGGGTATGGAGTAGCTCGTGAATTTGTGCCAAACTCCAAACAGCCGCTACGCATACTTTATTGTACAAAGCATTTATGTGGCGCCAATGCCGAAATATTCTGAGTCAACATTTATTTAATTTAGTTTCAAATACATTGGTTTTAGTACGCCCAACTTCAACAACGCCCTCCCTTAGGCGCCATATACATCACTATTGTGGTATGCGCTCATAGCTATGAGCAAAAAATAGTAAGACTTTGTTACATAATTTTAAAATTCTAAATTCTTATCCTTCAAAATCTTTATCATCCCTTTAAAGTAAACTCGGTTTTCTCCAAAACACCTAAGCCAACGTCTTTACTAATCCTTGAAATAGTTTTTAAAATCAATTTCCGAAAAAATAATAGATATCAAAAGATAGCATATTTTTTTTAACACTGAATAAAAATATTGAGTTTTCATAGCTCGTTTCAAATGCAGATAAGTATCTAAGTTCTTGTTATAGTAAAAAGGTTCTCGTTTTCATAAATACGAATAATACGAATTCTTCATAAATAGGATAAAACAAAAGTCTGTTCCAATTAACATTTTTCATATAATTTTCTCCATTATTCAACAAAAAAAAATGAGGATAATGCATTTGAAATCAAATATTAGATCCTGCAAACTCGTTATTACCATCTCGCTACCTCACAAAGTATACGTAAACCATTAAAGCTCATTGGCGCGCCCCAGGCGCACTCAATTAATGTCCAAAGTTGGACATTTAAATAAATCTTCTCAGCGAGCTAATGCAAAGCATTGCAGTTTTCCCGGCATTCTCCCGCAACTCTTATCTATTTACGCGCTTTGAATTTAAACAAACTGACTGATAGATAGACGGGCAATCCGTTGAACTAAATACTCAGATAAAGCTAGGTGTCTTAATCCACAAAAGCGCCATCTAACCCGCCGAAACCAGTGAACCGTTGTGCAATTCAACTTGTTCACACAAGTTGAAGGGAGCAGTGCAGGTGAGTCAGATGCACCGCGGTGTAGAAATCCAATAAAATGCGTATTAGCCGCGACACATCGGACGTTTATTGAAGCTTAATGCCGCATTGCGTATGCGTCGCTGAAATCCATTAAGGTGTCAAACGGAACAGCTTTTGCGGTGCACAGTTACTGCTTCCACTAACTCGTCTTCTTTACTATACATATAATCCGTTTAATGTCAACCAGCTCTAATATTACGTATATAACTGGTATGACGCTGAGCCTTTTAGGGTGAGGTTTCAACGCCGTAGCACCCTTCTTTAGAAAGAGCCATCTTCCACAAGAATACCATTCAAGCGGTAAAAGTTGCAACAACTAAAAAAATTCTATCAATTGTTTTTACAGTTGTTGTTGCTAGCGGTTGCCACGAAGTTTGCTAGAATACTTCTAGCATTTTTCGTTTTACGCCAAAAAGCTTTTAAGGCATTTATGCAGATGCGTTGCAATGTGAAGCAGCAGTGATTTCGCTTGATTGAATTTTGACTTATTTGTCTTAGATTTTCTCAGTTTGGGAGACGTAACACAACATATACACATTTACTTTCTTATTCAAATTTAATTGGAATGGAAAGCTAAACTAATTTCATAAGGATTTGTGAACCCAACCTTATACTTTTTCTTCTTCTTTATTGGAGTAGACATCGCTTACTCGTTTATTGCCGGGTTTACAACAGGGCGCCAGTCGTTCTTTCTTTTCGCCGTTTGGCACTAATTTGTGATACCAAGTGTAGACAGGAATGATTTTATCTATTCGAACGATATAACTTAGTCAGCGTAGCCACTGTCTCTGTCAATGTCGTCGTATATCTCGTACAGCTTATCGTTCCGTCAAATGACCGACTCACCGGCTGTTCTCATCGTGCATGTTTCTGCTCGTGGCGAAAATCTGGTCAGTTGTTGATTTTACAAGCCAGAAGCCGCACTAATAAGGTGCAAGTAGTTTATTCCCGGTGCGCTTCAATCTGTCACCCGGTTTGCTCAATGGAATCTTATGTGCGATGAAGGTGATGAAGGTTTCAAACGGGTAATTGCTCTTCGAAATTCTTCACGATCGGGCAATGGAACGTCTGCTCCATTGCATCTATGGGTTCTACAAGAATATGCTCCGCTCTTGAAACCTTCTGTTGGTCGTGGCATCACGATGCATCGTTTCGTAGAGTTTTAGGGCATTACTCCTGTCGGCCAGCTTGTCAAGCTCTTCATTTGTCAGGAAATTCGTCTCGTTTCCCTCTTCAACTCTCGGTTTCCATCCCATTCCACACGAGTTGGTGGCGATTGTAACGTTTCGAGGTAGGCAGGCTGTTTTCACTATACAGCGACAATGTTCTCCTCGTCGTACCAGCTGTTCTTTTGCATTGTCCGAAAAGCAATGGTTTTGGTTTGTACGTAAGGAGCTCGACATGCCATACCACAGTTCCTTTATACTTAATTGCTGATGAGTATTCTCATAAAACAGGTGTGCAAGTCCAGTGCTATTAAAGATTCGATAAATTAAAAAGAAGGTTTGCAAAGGATCAGCTCAAGGAAAATATTTAATGTATCTGCAAGCTAATAATAAAGTCAAATCATGTTTTACCACTTGCCCAGAGAATTGTGCAAATTTGAGTCGGTGCAAGTTGTTAACTTCCTCGTAGTTTATTTACATGCAAATGATAAATTGTCGGTGTCATCATTAGGCACCAAACAACAAAAGCACGAAACATGGCTAAACTGCTTGGTATATTTATACATAAGGGCACTTGCTGACCTTTTCACATCACACTGAACTGGGCAGTCTAATGTGGTTGATCTATTTTATAATAATTTTCCTCGTTTTTGTGCACTGATCAACTCAGCGGAGCTAAACGCACTCAAACCTCTTCTGTTCACACTTTTGTCTCTTCAACAGCAATCATATTTTTATGAAAATGCAAATTTACATAGTTGTACCTTCACCGGTTAGCCACTTAACCGTATTGTGTACGCTGGCGGCTGAGCAGACAAACTGCGAGGTTATAACCAACAAAAGTGCCTTCAACGCCACTTCAAACTGACAGCAGAAGAACATTGAAAGTGGGAGACATACATTCACATTAAATTGTGGGTATTTATGTTGTGGGTCGTCGAATCTTCGCTATCCCAGAGAGGATGCCGCATTCAGTTAGTCAAAACCACTAAACGATAGAGAAGCCACAGCTTTTCGCACGCTAGCGTTCAAATAGCCTACCCTACTTACTGGGGCTTTTCAACTTGGCAGCGAATGTTGTCTTGGTACGCGGATGGAAAAGAATAATCGCATAAACTTTTCTTCGTACAGCGTTTCGATAAAATGATTTGCAAACAAATTGGTTCAAGAAATTCGATTGAGGTGTGGGATTTCTTTAACTAACAGTAGAAAGCACGAAAGGTGGGAGAATGACGGAAAATATGCATAAACGGAGTAAGAAACTCAAAAGGCTTTCATTTCGTTTCCACTGAACCCCTTCAAAAAAACCAACGAGTACTTACAATAATTTGATTGATATGTTTGTATAAGATGGCAGAGTGATTCAATGTGAAAATTTCTTCAGAGATTGGATGAGTAGCTTCTAAGAGAGAAACGAACTTTAAAAAAATTTCAGATTACTATCTCAAAAACTGAGAGACAGACGGACAAATGGACTTGCCATACTGATCATTTATATATAATTTATATTTCTCTCTAAGATCTCCATCGTTTCTCCTAGATGTAAATGTACATATAAAAACGCACAAAAAAGCAAACAATGTCAATGACTTGTAGAGTTTGGGTCTTTGTTTGTCAAGAGAGCACTTCACTTCTCAATGCCTACTCAGTCAGAAGTACCACCTGTTGCCTAGACAGATATTTCGCCTTGCCATCGTTCACTACCAGACCAATTTGCTTCACATATTTGTCCAACCTGGAGAAAACAGAAACAAACGGCGAATTTTTTTCGCCAATTATACCGATTTCATCGGCGTACGCCAGCAGTTGTCCACTATACGTATATTCAGATCTGCTGCACGTATTATTTTCTCCAGCATTAAATTGAAGAAACCTAGTCATTTTCTGAAACCGCGTTTGGTATTGAACAGCCTCGAAGAGGTCCTTCCTGGTCTTGACAGAGCTTTTGGTAATGCACAAAGTCAGTTTATACAGCCGTAGTAGTTTTGAGAGAATACTAAATTCAGACATTGCGGCATAAAGGCAGCTACTTTTTATATTGTTAACCTTCTTCAACAAGTTATCAAAATTTCTTAAATTGACTTTGAAATCTAATCGCTTTAAATCTGTAATTTCTTCACATATCAATATATAAACCCATTCATTATTGAGTAAAATCCAGTACGACAAAACGAGTCACAACCGATTAAATAGTACTTCTGCGCTGAACGAACTCTGCTACACTTAAAAAAAAAATGCTTGGGTGGCTTTGTAAATAGAATAAGTATCCTTATTATGATTAATTAATTTATAGTTAACGCTTTAAAAAGTAATACCAATTTATTTTTAAACTATTTCCCTGATGTACTTTTGGCTTGAATCCAGTGCAAAATCCACCAGCACTTTATTATCTTCCTGTAACATATATGCAGCTCGTGAATATTTCAAAGCACCATACCTACGTTTGAGTGGGTAGAGTTTAAGAGGCACTGTAATAAACTGCAGTAATCAATATCACTTACATAAAAGCATAAAAGTACCAAGTACATAGACGTAGTAGAGCTTTTAAGAGAGCCTGAAGTGGAAGAGGAAAATATTCGTAAATAAGTATATAACTCGTATGTGCATAGCTGAAAAAGCAGGGAATATCATCCACTCATAAAACGTAGAAGTCGTAGTAATAAATAGTAAGGTATAATATTTAATATATAATATACGACTTCTACGTTTTTTGAGTGGTATATACAGAGAGCTATATATCTTGTGAGTAATCTTCAATAACAAGTAGTTGTAAATACACTTTTATTATTAAACGAAAAATAAATCAAAATACTTTCATTCAGTGTGATAATGAATAGAAATCGTGCTGTATTGAACTATCTTGCTAATTATAAATTTGGAAGTAGAAAAATCAACATCGTTGATACCATTTACTTTTAAAACGCTTGACAGGTCTACACTGAAGGGCTTACTACCAACGCAGTAAGCACAAACTCGTAAATGCAAGGAGTAAATATCATTTGAAAAATTTTGCTAACCTCTAAAATAGCAAGTTAAATACTTAAATCAATGTCACGTTCAATTCCAAATTTTTATAAAATGGTCAAGGATATATAGTTCAGTTTTTCAGAAATTTACTTACATAACTATAATATGTTTAGTCAAATAAAGACTTATATAGATCAGATTGAGTTGAGTTTTCAATGAGAGTAGCGGCGATTTATCATATAAATTCTAAAGCTGCACTTCTGGATTATATTCTTCCTAAATATTATTATTTCAATAATTTATTTGAACTAATACTGTTACGAAATGGTTGACTTACTAAATAGTATGTTGAACATCCACATTTTCTGCTTGTTTCATACATTCTTTTCTATTACTACTCGTTCGTCTGTTGCGATTTGTCATCATTATTTCTGATTTACGATATAATTTTCAATCTTATGGCAAGCGAAACGACTTCGGTATTGCTTGAAGAAGGAGTGTGTGATGTCTATGTATGTAACCGCTCCACGAAACATCCTGTACTTCACCAGTAAGATGGTGTAATGCTATATATAAAGATTGTGGTAGTGGACTGCTTTCACCATGCCATTTATAAAAATTGCTTAGTATTATTTTTTCAGTAGCCTTGACGAAGTTTGTGAATGCTGAAATAAATGCATTTTCAGTTTCCCCGCCACGGTGATGAATTTTCAAAAAGTTGAAAAAATAATTGAAAGGTTCACTTTTGAATCAATTTGAGCCTCAAGCAGTTGTAGTGGTAAGAGTTCTTGGTTATCGTCAACCTTCACCTCAAGACTGTGTTCAGTTCATACGCACATGTTGTTCACAATTTTTTGTCATAATGATATTCAGTTTTAATCAAATTACAACATTTCATAAGAAAGCACTAACTTTTGTATATTTTTTCTCATTTTCGTTGTTAGAAGCTAACGGGTTAGATTTCTGGCCTTACGTTTCTAATCAGTTGTTTGTCAGAATATTTAGGTAAGGGTTCAGGAATGGTGCTTTAGAGTAGATGTCATCACTTTGGAGGATTGGGGGTACGTTTTCAAAATACTTAATTTTAAGGCGATGTTTTCATAATTGTGATTTGTACTGTCCTTAAGAGGGACAACAGATTTTAAAGGGATGTTTTGAAGTCTGTCTTACGAGTGCTCTGCTCACATTAAATTTGCTTGATTTGATTAAAAAAAATGTTAAAAGATTTATGTGCCTCCTGCCTGTTTTCTCTATCATGCTATAAACATATAATTTAATTAAGTATTTTCAAACAATGATCACACTTTGAAAAGCTCATTTACAAATTTTGCCAATTACAACTCCACATGTACTTGACATTGACAGTTGCGAAAGTTCCTGCTTACGCTACAAATGAACCTGGAGTCGACTCATATTCACCTTCTTTTAGAACCTTGGTCTCATGCTAAGTATGTGTTTTTCTGTATCATTACAATAAGTTCTAGTTTTTACTTGTTTTTCTATTTCGCTTGCCATCATCATCAAGTACTTCCACTTCATTTCTTCGATATCCAGCAATGACAGAACAGCAATGTGGCAATGCGATTGCGTTTTCTTCTTCTTCATTTCCATTTTCATCTTCAAGAAATTGGCACGTGCTGCTGTTATGCTGAACGGAATTTTTGTTTAATTTTTTCTAGTTTTGGTATTCGTCTTACTGGCTCTTCATGTTTATCAAAGCTTGCGCTTCGTTCGTACTTACTTCCTTCACCAATGGAGTTTGCCTGGTTATTGTTGGGCCTGCCGATATTCAATTGTGATGTGCGTCGCGTAAATGTGATCAATGGCTTACGTGATATTTTTCTGCTATACAAATACAAGCTAACTCCGAATGTAAAGTTGCTGCGCCTCTAAAACTTGGTATAAAGTGCTGCAGGCAACATGCACACGAAGCGGAGTAAGCGGAGTACGGAAGTGCCCATTCCTCTGCAAGGATTTGGAGTTCGTAGCTCGTAAATGATACTTTGGATGACTTTGAAGTGTGATTGCACATTTTGTCCATATGTCTGTATATGCTAATATTTATAGTATTTTCAAGTTAGAATTGATTATTATTATAATTATTTAGTCATTGATGATTAAGCTATTATATATTGATTGATGAGAACTTGTGTGTATCTTCGGGTGCCAAATTAAAAAATAAATAGTCTAGAATTGTGATGCATGTAAAGTTGAAAAAAAGCGCTGGTGAAGAAGCGTTGAATAAACAGCAACGCTCAAAACTTGTAACGAGACAAAATGTTAAATGAAGCAAAGAAAAAGACATTACGGATCTTGTCACTAATGTAAAATACGTTTACGAAGAATCCCATTAAATTTTGCATTTTGGCTCGATGTCAAATAAGGTGTATTGAGTTTTACTTTAAATATGGTCCTTTCGGATTGTTCATTGTTGTAATTGGCTTGTTAGAATTTTTATCACATCGATTAGTTCATCTCATTGTTCTTTCTTAGGGTTGGACTAAGAATATACATATCTTTTCTAATCGATTATACCTCTCAAAATTTCCACCTCTCCTTTTTCTACCAACGACTGCGATCATCTGCACTCATCACTTATTTGATTGGTGGAGATATTTCGTCATGTCATCGTTCGAAACAAAGACGATGTAGCTGGGCGCCTTTTCACACTAGCGACAATGGAACTAGTGATTATAAGTATTGTACAAATGTCACCGATATTTATATGATCTAAGGAATATCGCAAATATAATATGGTGTTATCGAATTCAGCTAAAACTTGTTTATCATGATCTCAATTCAAATCATGAATCCTTCCCTGACCGAAATATTTTTCTCCTCGGTTACTCTCAAAAGCTGAATTTGACAAATCAAACGTGCTTTCACCAGGGCCCAAATCTATAGCGGTCTCCTCGTAAATATATCCTTCGAAACGTGGACCTCTAATGGTCTGAGCATTACCATCACTGGTCACTGGGTATGGGTTCGTCGTCACAACCAAATGTATGTTTTTTTTATACTACTATCATTATCATCACCAAGTCGTTAGAAAAATAGGCTTTTCATACAAAATATATGAATATATAAGTGATCCCAAATCACGTATAGCATACTCCCTATATAAAACGCTATTACTTTCTTATTAAAAGAGTTATATACGAAAAATTTTGACAGCTTCTAACCATATTTATAGTCTGCTCAAATTAAGATCGAATTGGACTATCCAAACTCCAGCAATTCAATATCAAACATGAGTATGGGCACTGAGTGCCCACTGACGATTCTAAGGTTAACATATGCTGGTAGGAAAAAGAAGATTTCTTGTTAGCTAGTACTGCTATAATTATAACGCCAACACTCACTCGCCTTTATTTTCTATGATTTTTCACTTCCCTTCTTTACAATAACACTGATGACCGGACATTTGTCATCTCCACAAATGTGCTAGCAGCCCACCGAGCAAGCAAACAACCCACATTACTCCGTTTTCATAAAAGAACAATGGGACTTGATACCATTTTAGCGAGTTTGTTGTAGCTGTTATGTGTTAATTCCCAGACCGCGCTCGTTTCCCTGTCTGTTTACCTTTTAGCCAACTTGTAACCCGTCTGTCAACTCATTTTCCATGCAATTTGTGTCCGCGCAGCGTCGCTTAGCTGCGACAGTTATTTTTGTTGGTTTGTGCGAGCGCTATTCTCATTGCAGCTGACCCAGTGAAAACATTTTTATTGCATCAAACAACTCAACAACAGCAAAAGTGCTCGACTCGCACTACAGGCGTCCCAACACGAAACACTGCAAGCTCGTTGAATAATAGATGCTTTGATGACCTCATTAGTCATGTGATTCACTAAAGTGGGAATAAAATGAATTTTTCATTCGGTGTTAATTAAGATTTACTTATGGGCTAAAAAAGGAGAGAGTGGAATTTGCTTAATTCGAGTATAGCGCCTTTTGAAGTTGGAGTCACAACGTTCCCGAATAACCACTTAGGCAATCCCCTGAAACCAAAACACCATGCGAATGTTCCACAGTTTGCTTAATATTTTTGAATCTACGATCATTTTTGAATCTAAGGAAGCAGTCAGAATAAAAGAAACCCTCATCGATATCCATTGGAATCGGAAGTGGCTCAAGTGAAATAGGTATGCTATAGTTGCATAGCGATTAAAGCTTTTGATGATGACAACTTAAAAAAAAAAATTGTTTTAAATTTTTCTAAAAATGTTTGATCGTTAAGGCTTCCCTCGTTGTAAAAGAAAGAAGTCGTTTTTTTTTCTCTTTTATTAACTAAGGGTGAGATTGCGAATAAAATTGTATCTTCTATTTAATACCATCCAATTGTTAACGGCGTTTCTCGTATTCAATTTGAAATTTCGTCTATTATTGTTCTATGTTATTGTTGATTGTTTCTTTAGCCTTCAGTTGCCTCAGTTAGGAGTTCTGTTAATTATTTTTGTTGACCATCATTGCGTTAAATGATGCTGCTTGCCTACACCTTTTTGAACTTGCGTGTTTTTGTTATTGTTCCCCACTTTTGTTCTTTCAAAACTAGAAATTACTATATTTTGTTGCAAGATTGCGTTTTTGTTCTTAACGCCAGTGAACTTATCAAATGAACCACGTTGAAGTGGACTCAGGAGTACGCGAACATGGTTGATTTGCTTTTATGGTTCTTCGTTTTCTGTATCTTTCATCGAATGTTGTGTAAATTGGCTAAGATTTTCCAGTCAGCTGAGTTTGTTCTAACAATACTTTTTCAAAAATGATTTATCGATATATTTTTGTAAATCAATTTTGTAAATATCGATAAATCGATAGTTTTTGGAAATTTAAAAAATTGATTTGTGTTTACCTGTTTAAAAAATCGTTAAATATAAGTCACCTTTAATAAAGATGAATTAAATAATTAATCCTTTTCTTTGTGTAAAAATCGACAATATATTTCAGGGAGCTATATATTGATATTACTAAAAATAAAAATTAAATAACTAATCGATATTTTTATTGAAATTTTAATGATATAAATGAATAATTAAAGGACATAAGTCCTTGGAGTTTCATCTAAAAATAATCGAACAAAAAAAATTAGATTTAT
This sequence comes from Bactrocera dorsalis, assembly GCF_023373825.1. Taxonomy (NCBI): domain Eukaryota; kingdom Metazoa; phylum Arthropoda; class Insecta; order Diptera; family Tephritidae; genus Bactrocera; species Bactrocera dorsalis. The sequence continues at coordinate 10,961,346 of NC_064303.1, read as the reverse complement.
AAATAGATAATCCCAGGCCTGATCGAAGGATTTTTTTTTTTTTCAAAATTAACAAAATGGCGGCCTCACGAACTTTTTGTTCTAAATTTGTGTGAAAAAAACAGTTAATTGGTCTTAAAGAATCGAAATCTTCGAAAAAATAAGAATCCTTCGATCAGGCCCGAGTTTATTATGTATTCTAAAAGCTGTATAAATTTCATTAAAATTTACTGAATGGCTTACAGTTGTCACCAGTTAAAAAATATAGTTTTGAAAAAAAAGTTTCACACTAGCGCTGTGAAGTGCCCGAGCTCTCTTTGTTATTTGTAGAATAACTCAAAAACTATTTATCCGATCAACGTGAAATTTTCAGAGAATATTTTTAAGATATTACACTTAACGAACATGCAAAAGAAAAATTATTTTTTTTGAAAATTCTAACTACCCCTAACCCCTTAAGTAAATCTAAATGAAAAGATTTGATTATCACGATCCCTATCACCTTTCACACATTTTGGTTCAGTTTTTTTTCTACGTATCAAAGCACACACCACATTGTTTTCTGCCTCGGTTCTCTAGACACTCATGATGCCAGTTGATGGTTTGGTTATTCAGCTAATTCCATGGCAGTTCTGGGCTATTGGAGCACTTCATTGTTAGTTTTTACTATCATTGCTGTTTTCTATTGTAATGTTTGTAATGTGGTTGTTGTTGTTGCTGGATGGTGTTGAATAGTTTTTATTGTTGTTGTTAATGTTGACTTTGTTTAGATTGCTGTTAAGAATTGTTGCTTACGTTTGCTACTGAAGGCCCCTTGCCATTTATTTAGCCATCCGTCAGCCGCTGTGTCCTTCACGTTGGTACAAACTACAAGTAAGTATGTTGATAAACGCAGATGTTGGTTATGTTGATGATGACGGCGATGCATTATGGTTGACTTTTGACCGCAGTTCGTTTGTAGTATTTATGTGTGTGGTGAGAGATTTTTATACTCTTGAAACATGTTTCTAAAAAGTATAATAGTCTTGTTCAGCTAACGGTTATCGCCTGAAACTAATCCTATTAGATATAGGCTTATGTATGTATATATACATAAATGATTATATTGGTGAGACGAGTTAAAATCCGGGTGATTGTCTGTCCGACCGTCGACCTTGCGAATTCCTTGGCAAAAAACTAATGCGGAGTTCGGAGTGGCCTTAATTGGACCACCGAAAACAAAACTTCCTGGACCTGTTCACTTATCGTCCACCTCCTCTTCGATAGCGGTACAAAAAATTCGTTATCTTTCTTGTACACTTCTGGATACATACAATATTATGCTTTCTTGAAAGTTCTCCTTCTAGGTTGAAGACTAGACTTCACCTTCCCGTAATTTAGAGGTGAGACCACGTGGTTGGTGTTATCGGGATTTTTTATCTCGTATCGAATAAAACCACCAATTTCAAAATAATCGCTTACCCGAAAGCATTTATTGAAAATTTCGTAATTTCGTTTTTAGTCAAAAAAAAAAAATTTTGTTATAAAAATGAACATCTCTACATATAGATCGTAAATGTATTCAGCTATTCATTCTGTCAATTTCATTTGCAATTCGCAACCAATTGTACTGCAATCGAATTCAACTGCAAATTTGTAATTACGTATACGCCATGGCGTACGCATCGTGCTTTGCGCTTAACGAAGTTTTCATTGCTTTCGATGCTGCCAACGCTGCTATCATCAACGCCATCGTTAGCCAAGGCATTGTTATGTTGGCAATAATTGCTTCTACTGTTGTAGTAGTTGGTGTTGTTGCTGCTACACCATTGTTGTTGACGTTCATCGATTTATAATGAATTTACCGCTGTGTTCGTGTGTGTCTTGTTGTTAGGCAGT